>NW_028270180.1:3026763-3141763 GCF_037043375.1 Chiloscyllium plagiosum
CCTCACTCTCTCTCCCTCCCTCTCCTCCCTCTCCCTCCCTCCCTCCCTTCCTCTCTCTCTCCCTCCCTCTCTCTCTCCCTCTCTCCCTCCTTCCCTCCTCCCTCTCTCCCTCCCTCTTTCTCTCCCTCCCTCTCTGTCCCTACCTCCCTCCCTCTCTCCCACTCTCTCTCACTCCCTTCTCTCTCTCCCTCCCTCTCTCCCTCCCTCTACCCCCTCCCTCCCTCTCTCCCTCCCTCTCTCTCTCCCTCCCTCTCTCTCCCTTCCTCCCTCTCCCTCCCTCTCTCTCTCTCCCTCTCTCTCCCTCCCTCCCTCTCCCTCCTCCCTCTCTCTCTCCCTCCTCCCTCTCTCTCTCCCTGTCTCCCTCCCTCTCTCCCTCCCTCTCTCCCTCCCTCCCTCCCTTCCTCTCTCTCTCCCTCCCTCTCTCTCTCCCTCTCTCCCTCCTTCCCTCCCTCCCTCTCTCCCTCCCTCTTTCTCTCCCTCCCTCTCTGTCCCTCCCTCCCTCCCTCTCTCCCACTCTCTCTCACTCCCTTCTCTCTCTCCCTCCCTCTCTCCCTCCCTCTCTCTCTCGCTCCCTCTCTCTACCCCCTCCCTCCCTCTCTCTCTCCCTCCCTCCCTCCCTCTCTCCCTCCCTCTCTCTCTCCCTCCCTCTCTCTCCCTCCCTCTCTCCCACCCTCTCTCTCTCCCTCTCTCTCTCCCTCCCTCTCTCCCACCCTCTCTCTCTCCCTCCCTCTCCCTCCCTCTCTCTTTGTCCCACCGTACCTCCCTCTCTCTCCCTCCCTCTCTCCCTCCCTCTCTCCCTCCCTCCCTCTCTCCCTCCCTCTCTCCCTCCCTCTCTCCCTCCCTCTCTCTCCCTCTCTCCCTCTCTCTCTCCCTCCCTCCCTCTCTCCCACCCTCTCTCTCTCCCACCCTCTCTCCCTCTCTCTCTCCCTCCCTCCCTCTCTCTCTCCCTGTCTCCCTCCCTCTCTCTCCTCCCTCCCTCTCTCCCTCCCTCCCTCCCTCTCTCTCTCCCTCCCTCCCTCTCTCCCTCCCTCCCTCCCTCTGTCTCCCTTCCTCCCTCTCTCCCTCCCTCTCCCTCCCTCCCTCCCTCTGTCTCCCTTCCTCCCTCTCTCCCTCCCTCTCTCCCTCCCTCCCTCTCTCCCTCCCTCCCTCCCTCTCTCCCTCCCTCCCTCTCTCCCTCCCTCCCTCCCTCTCTCCCTCCCTCCCTCCCTTCCATCCCTCCCTCCCGTGTACATCAATAGTCTGGAGCATCCTCTGCTGCCAGACAGTCTGTGCTGAAGGATTGTTTCCCAAATCGAGTATCTCCCTTTGACGTGTGATTCACAAAGACAGCAAACCTCCCGCTGCTTTTAGCTGATGGTATTCCGAGGACATTCCGCACACTCACTGCTTCTTCCCGGTATTTTGGTGTCGGCTCATCCCTGTTAGAGTCCAGAATCTTAAGATCAGACCCAAGACGGACATTCTGGCCGGGAGAATGAGGGAGTGCTATCCTGCCCATGGTTCCAAATTCCAAATCGAGGCCTGACCTGCCCTCTCGGGTCGCTGCGTTAGTTCCCATGGCATTAGTCTGAATTCCATCGGAATTGTCCTTAGTGTTCTGGGAAATATCTATCCATCAGCCAAACATTGTTGTTCATGGAATCTTACTATGCTGAAAATGCCTCACAAAGATAATAATTGCCTTTCAGAAGTCCTTCACTTGATGTAAAGCCTCTGAGGATGTAGAAGGTGCTATAGAAATGTAAGTCTTGAGAGTTGAGGTCATCAATGGGAAACTAACCAAGACATCCCATGCCAAGCAGCTCATCGTCTACCAGGGTTATGGGCAGATGGTGCTCAGTCCTGGGGCTGATTTACAGGGCCAGCCCAGATACATTGGGCCGAATGGCCTGTTCTCCATTCGATGCCTGATTCAGTAACAGTTCAATGGGCCAAGATTGGACTGAACTTGAGGAAATGAAAAAACAGTGTAGGCAGGACAGAGTGGGTTTGAAATGGAATGGATCTGGGAGAGGCTATAGACAAAAAAAGACATTGAGGAGTTTGATTTTTCAAAGAGTGCATGGGGAAGGAGAAACAAGAGGGGGTGAATCTCCAGGAGACAAGAGCAAATGGAGGTCAGGAGTGTACAGCATGGATAACACACCCAACCCGTCCATGCCGACCAGATATCCCAACCCAATCTAGTCCCACCTGCCAGCACCCGGCCCATATCCCTCCAAACCCTTCCTATTCATATACCCATCCAAATGCCTTTTAAATGTTGCAATTGTACCAGCATCCACCACTTCCTCTGGCAGCTCATTCCATACACGTACCACCCTCTGCATGAAAAAGTTGCCCCGTAGGTCCCTTTTATATCTTTCCCCTCTCACCCTAAACCTATGCCCTCTAGTTCTTGACTCCCCGACCCCAGGGAAAAGACCATGTCTATTTACCCTTTCCATGCCTCCCCCCTGCCATGATTTTATAAACCTCTACGAGGACACCCCTCAGTCTTTGGTGCTCCAGGGAAAACAGCCCCAGCCTGTTCAGTGTTCTTCTGGTAGATTCTCCAGCAGCCTCCTGTCAGGCAGTACCCCGAACAGTACAGCACCACCTCAGCACTGCACAGAGCCATAACCCCAAACTGTGCAGTACAAGCTCTGAACTCACGGTCCACCTCCATCAGAACATCAGAGCAGAAAGGTGAGACACTCAAAGCAATCACTGAACACAGTGTAAACGGGTTGGTGCCTAATAGGCCAGACACCTGGCTGATTACTGCAGCCAGAGTGAATTATTCCTTCTTTAGTAATTCACATTACTTTCGCATTTCTCATTAGACTTGCTGCAACACTGACTCCGTGTTGAGAAGGCAGGCACATGTAATCATTTGAATCTCTCATTAAAGCTGTTGGAGTAGATCGGCATCAAAAATAAAACACCAGCATATCAAACAGCCCTGACAGCCAAGAACACACCCAACATCACATTCCATATTTTACCTCATTACATTGGACATTGCTGCTCAATATCGGTTGCACAAAGACCAACATTATCCCACTTCAGGCATCAATGGTAAGTGTCAATTATTCCCTCTTACTGTACGCAATACAAACGAGGGGAAAGCTCACCCTACTCTTGTAAAACTCCATCTACTCCTTTAAATGAAGAATAAAGCTCAATCTTCACTTTCAAATGTGAAGAAAAGTTGCCTCCATCAAACACTCCCAGGACAGGGACAGCACGGGGTCAGATACAGAGTAAAGCTCCCTCTACACTGTCCCCATCAAACACTCCCAGGACAGGGACAGCACAGGGTTAGATACAGAGTAAAGCTCCCTCTACACTGTCCCCCATCAAACACTCCCAGGACAGGGACAGCACGGGGTTAGATACAGAGTAAAGCTCCCTCTACACTGTCCCCATCAAACACTCCCAGGACAGGGACAGCACAGGGTTAGATACAGAGTAAAGCTCCCTCTACACTGTCCCCATCAAACACTCCCAGGACAGGGACAGCACAGGGTTAGATACAGAGTAAAGCTCCCTCTACACTGTCCCCATCAAACACTCCCAGGACAGGGACAGCATGGGGTTAGATACAGAGTAAAGCTCCCTCTACACTGTCCCCATCAAACACTCCCAGGACAGGGACAGCACAGGGTTAGATACAGAGTAAAGCTCCCTCTACACTGTCCCCATCAAACACTCCCAGGACAGGGACAGCACAGGGTTAGATACAGAGTAAAGCTCCCTCTACACTGTCCCCCATCAAACACTCCCAGGACAGGGACAGCACAGGGTTAGATACAGAGTAAAGCTCCCTCTACACTGTCCCCATCAAACACTCCCAGGACAGGGACAGCACAGGGTTAGATACAGAGTAAAGCTCCCTCTACACTGTCCCCATCAAACACTCCCAGGACAGGGACAGCACAGGGTTAGATACAGAGTAAAGCTCCCTCTACACTGTCCCCCATCAAACACTCCCAGGACAGGGACAGCACAGGGTTAGATACAGAGTAAAGCTCCCTCTACACTGTCCCCCATCAAACACTCCCAGGGACAGGGACAGCACAGGGTTAGATACAGAGTAAAGCTCCTTCTACACTGTCCCCATCAAACACTCCCAGGACAGGGACAGCACAGGGTTAGAAACAGAGTAAAGCTCCCTCTACACTATCCCCATCAAACACTCCCAGGACAGGGACAGCACAGGGTTAGATACAGAGTAAAGCTCCCTCTACACTGTCCCCCATCAAACACTCCCAGGACAGGGACACACAGGGTTAGATACAGAGTAAAGCTCCCTCTACACTGTCCCCCCATCAAACACTCCCAGGACAGGGACACACAGGGTTAGATACAGAGTAAAGCTCCCTCTACACTGTCCCCCATCAAACACTCCCAGGACAGGGACAGCACAGGGTTAGATACAGAGTAAAGCTCCCTCTACACTGTCCCCCATCAAACACTCCCAGGGACAGGGACAGCACAGGGTTAGATACAGAGTAAAGCTCCTTCTACACTGTCCCCATCAAACACTCCCAGGACAGGGACAGCACAGGGTTAGATACAGAGTAAAGCTCTCTCTACACTATCCCCATCAAACGCTCCCAGGACAGGGACAGCACAGGGTTAGATACAGAGTAAAGCTCCCTCTACACTGTCCCCCCATCAAACACTCCCAGGATAGGGACACACAGGGTTAGATACAGAGTAAAGCTCCCTCTACACTGTCCCCATCAAACACTCCCAGGACAGGGACAGCACAGGGTTAGATACAGAGTAAAGCTCCCTCTACACTATCCCCATCAAACACTCCCAGGACAGGGACAGCACAGGGTTAGATACAGAGTAAAGCTCCCTCTACACTGTCCCCCCATCAAACACTCCCAGGACAGGGACACACACGGTTAGATACAGAGTAAAGCTCCCTCTACACTGTCCCCCCATCAAACACTCCCAGGACAGGGACACACAGGGTTAGATACAGAGTAAAGCTCCCTCTACACTGTCCCCCCATCAAACACTCCCAGGATAGGGACACACAGGGTTAGATACAGAGTAAAGCTCCCTCTACACTGTCCCCATCAAACACTCCCAGGACAGGGACAGCACAGGGTTAGATACAGAGTAAAGCTCCCTCTACACTATCCCCATCAAACACTCCCAGGACAGGGACAGCACAGGGTTAGATACAGAGTAAAGCTCCCTCTACACTGTCCCCCATCAAACACTCCCAGGGACAGGGACAGCACAGGGTTAGATACAGAGTAAAGCTCCTTCTACACTGTCCCCATCAAACACTCCCAGGACAGGGACAGCACAGGGTTAGATACAGAGTAAAGCTCCCGCTACACTATCCCCATCAAACACTCCCAGGACAGGGACAGCACAGGGTTAGATACAGAGTAAAGCTCCCTCTACACTGTCCCCCATCAAACACTCCCAGGACAGGGACACACAGGGTTAGATACAGAGTAAAGCTCCCTCTACACTGTCCCCCCATCAAACACTCCCAGGACAGGGACACACAGGGTTAGATACAGAGTAAAGCTCCCTCTACACTGTCCCCCCATCAAACACTCCCAGGACAGGGACACACAGGGTTAGATACAGAGTAAAGCTCCCTCTACACTGTCCCCCCATCAAACACTCCCAGGATAGGGACACACAGGGTTAGATACAGAGTAAAGCTCCCTCTACACTGTCCCCATCAAACACTCCCAGGACAGGGACAGCACAGGGTTAGATACAGAGTAAAGCTCCCTCTACACTGTCCCCCCATCAAACACTCCCAGGACAGGGACACACAGGGTTAGATACAGAGTAAAGCTCCCTCTACACTGCCCCATCAAACACTCCCAGGACAGGGACAGCACAGGGTTAGATACAGAGTAAAGCTCCCTCTACACTGCCCCATCAAACACTCCCGGGACAGGGACAGCACAGGGTTAGATACAGAGTAAAGCTCCCTCTACACTGTCCCCCATCAAACACTCCCAGGACAGGGACAGCACAGGGTTAGATACAGAGTAAAGCTCCTTCTACACTGCCCCATCAAACACTCCCAGGACAGGGACAGCACAGGGTTAGATACAGAGTAAAGCTCCCTCTACACTGCCCCATCAAACACTCCCAGGACAGGGACAGCACAGGGTTAGATACAGAGTAAAGCTCCCTCTACACTGTCCCCCCATCAAACACTCCCAGGACAGGGACAGCATGGGGTTAGATACAGAGTAAAGCTCCCTCTACACTGTCCCCCCATCAAACACTCCCAGGGACAGGGACAGCACGGGGTTAGATACAGAATAAAGCTCTCTCTACGCTGTCCCCATCAAACACTCCTCGGGCAGGGACAGCATGGGGTTAAATACAGAGTAAAGCTCCCTCTACACTGTCCCCCATCAAACACCCCTAGAGCAGGGACAGCACAGGGTTAGATACAGAGTAAAGCTCTCTCTACACTGTCCCCCATCAAACACTCCGAAGGCCGGGATAGCAGGGGGTTAAATACAGAGTAAAGCTCCCTCTACACTGTCCCCATCAAACACTCCTAGGGCAGGGACAGCACGGGTTAAAATCAGAGTAAAGCTCTCTCTACACTGTCCCCATCAAACACTCCTAGGGCCGGGACAGCACGGGGTAAAATACAGAGTAAAGCTCCCTCTACACTGTCCCCATCAAACACTCCTAGGGCAGGGACAGCAGAGGGTTAAATACAGAGTAAAGCTCCCTTTACACTGTCCCCATCAAACACTCCTAGGGCAGGGTCAGCACGGGGTGAAATACAGAGTAAAGTTTCCTCTACACTGTCCCCCATCAAACACTCCTAGGGCCGGGATAGCACGGGGTTAAATACAGAGTAAAGCTCCCTCTACACTGTCCCCATCAAACACTCCTAGGGCAGGGACAGCACGGGGTTAAATACAGAGTAAAGCTCTCTCTACACTGTCCCCCATCAAACACTCCTAGGGCAGGGACAGCACGGGGTTAAATACAGAGTAAAGCTCCCTCTACACTGTCCCCCATCAAACACTCCCAGGTCAGGGACAGCACGGGGTTAAATACAGAGTAAAGCTCCCTCTACACTGTCCCCCCATCAAACACTCCCAGGACAGGGACAGCACGGGGTTAAATACAGAATAAAGCTCCCTCTACACTGTCCCCCATCAAACACTCCCAGGTCAGGGACACGGGATTAAAGACAGAGTAAAGCTCCCTCTACACTGTCCCCATCAAACACTCCCAGGGACAGGGACAGCACAGGGTTAGATACAGAGTAAAGCTCCCTCTACACTATCCCCATCAAACACTCCCAGGACAGGGACACGGGGTTGAATACAGAGTAAAGATCCCTCTACACTGTCCCCATCAAACACTCCCAGGGACAGGGACAGCACAGGGTTAGATACAGAGTAAAGATCCCTCTACACTGTCCCTATCAAACACTCCCAGGACAGGGACAGCACAGGGTTAAATACAGAGTAAAGATCCCTCTACACTGTCCCCATCAAACACTCCCAGGACAGGAACAGCACAGGGTTAAATACAGAGTAAAGTTCCCTCTACACTGTCCCTATCAAACACTCCTAGGACAGGGACACGGGGTTAAATACAGAGTAAAGCTCCCTCTACACTGTCCCCATCAAACACTCCCAGGACAGGGACACGGGGTTAAATACAGAGTAAAGCTTGCCCTGCACCGTCCCCACCCAATAGTTTATCTGGGGTTTGTTCCTGTGATATTACCATAAATACTACACTCAGTATAACTGCCCTCTTTGAGCCTTCTGTGTGTTTGACACTTCAGGGTCATTTGTAACTGTTTGTCTTAATCTCCTTCATAGCAGAAAAGTGGAAGGAATTTGTTTGAATTTCAGTTTGTGAGGTTTTAGACTCTCGGGTCAAAGTGTAGGAACCTGCTCAATTGAAAAGGCGAGTCGTCTGGAGAATTGACAAAATAAGTTTTTCAACAGTTTATTCATTTTGTGAGATGGGACATCACTGGCTGCCCCAGTATTTATTTCCCGTCCCTAGTTGCCCCCTGAGAAGGTGTGGGTGAGCTGCCTTCTTGAACCGCTGCAGTCCATATGCTGTAGGTTGACCCACAATGCCCTGCAACTGGGAATTCCAGGATTTTGACCCAGCGACAGTGAAGGAACAGTGAGATATTTCCAAGTCAGGATGGTGAAGGGCTCGGAGGAGAACTTGAAGGTGGGAGTGTTCAGCTGGAATTCAGCTCTCTTATCCATGTTTGACCCAAGGTTGGAATGAGGTCAGGAACTGAGTGACCCTGGGGGAACCCAAACTTAGCTCTGCCTACCACTTGCTGTTTATGCTGTTTGGCATGTAAGTAATCCTGTTTGGGGGCTTCACCAGGTTGACACCTCACCATCAGGTATACCTGGTGCTGCTCCTGGCATGCCCTCCTGCACTCTCCATTGAACCAGGGTTGATCCCTGACTTGATGGTAATGGTTGAGTGGGGGATATGCCAGGCCATGAGGTTACAGATCGTGCTGGAGTACAGTTCTGCTGCTGTTGATGGCCCACAATGCCTCATGGATACCCAGTCTCGAGTTGCTAGATCAGTTTGAAGTCTGTCCCATTTAGCACGGTGATAGTGTCACACAGCACGATGGAGGGTATTCTCAATGTGAATGTGGGACTTTGTCTCCACAAGGACTGTGCGATGGTCACTGTTACTGATACAGGAGAAAGTGAGGTCTGCAGATGCTGGAGATCAAAGTTGAAACTTTATTGCTGGAACAACACAGCAGGTCAGGCAGCATCCAGGGAACAGGAGATTCGACGTTTCGGGCACAGGCCCTTCTTCAGGAAAGGCCTGTGCCTGAAACGTCGAATCTCCTGTTCCCTGGATGCTGCCTGACCTGCTGTGCTGTTCCAGCAATAAAGTTTCAACTGTTACTGATACAGTCATGGACAGATACATCTGCAGCTGGCAGATTGGTCAGGATGAGAAAGTATGTTTTTCCCTCTTGTAGATTGCCCCCCCACCTGCCACAGACCCAGTCTAGCAGCGATGTCCTGTAGGACCCAACCAGCGCGATCAGTAACGCTGCTGCTGAGCCACCCCTGGTGGTGGACATTGAAATCCCCCACCCAGAGGACATTCTGTGCCCTTGCCATTCTCAGTGCTTTCTGTAGGTGTTGTTTAACATGGAGGAGTACCGATTCAGCATCTGAGGGGGAATGGCATTTAGTAATCAGCAGGAGGTTTTCTTACCTGTTTTTAACCTGAAGCCACTAGACTTCACGAGGTCTGGAGTCAATGCTGAGGATTCCCAAGGCAACTTCCTTCCTCCCGTATCACACTGTTCTGCCACCACTGTTGGGTCTGTCCTACTAGTGGGACAGGACTTATCCAAGGATGGTGATGGTGGTGTCTAGGACATTGTCTATAAGATATGATTCCGTGAGTATGAATATGTCAGGCTGTTGCTTGACTTGTCTATGAGATAGCACTATCAATTTTGGCACTAGCCCCCAGATGTTATTAAGGTGGACTTTGCAGGGTCAACAGGGCTATTTCTGCCATTGTCTTTTCTGGTGCCTAAGTTGATGCCAAGCAATCCATCTGGTTTCATTTCTTTGAGACTTTGTCACGATTGGTACAACTGAATGGTTTGCTAGGCCATTTTAGAGGGCAGTTAAAGAGTCAACCACATTGCTGTGGGTCTGGAGTCACATGTAGGCTAGACCAGGTGAGTTGGCAGATTTCCTTCCCCAAAGGGCATTAGTGAATCAGATGGGCTTGCCAACAATTGATAATGTGTTCATTGTCATCAGTAGATACTTAATTCTAGATTTTTTTTATTGAATTGAAATTCTACCATCTGGCATGGTGGGATTCAAACCTGGGTCCCCAGGACATTAGCTGGGTCAAGTGAAAATAACCCTCGGGTATTGCCTTCCCCAGAATCAATGTAGAACCAAGTCTGGAGAAAGTCTCAGAAAGTCTCCTTAATACTCTCTGAGCAGTTGAGCAGCAAAGGGAATGTTAAGGAGTGTTCGAGAGCCTCTGCTGTATCTGATTGGTTGTGAGTTTCCAAAGTGCCATGTGCCCTGTTGGATGGCGGCTTCAATAACACACAGTGATTCCCACAGTCATCGTACTAACGTCATCTCCTTTACCAAGATAGTGGGTCACACTAAATAGAACCCACATTGATTTCACTGCCTAGTTATAGTCACCTTGGAGCATCCAGAGTATGGGAGCATATGACATAGAAATAGGTGTCGGCCATTCAGGCCATTGGGCCTATCCCATCATTCAATACCGTCATGGCTGATCATTCACTGCATTCGCTTGTTACCCAGGTTAACCCCGTATCTCTTTACGTCCTTGGTATTCAGAAACCTGGTTACCATCTAAGTTCACTTTCCAAAGGTAATTGTTTTATTGGAACAGAGTTGAATCAGGGCCTCTTGTCAGTAACAGCTTTTATTGTGCATCTGAAGCACATGCAATAAATAGCCAGTTGACCTTTGTATTAATGGTGCTGCAAAGGTGTTAGGATGTTGGTTATGAATCCTGATTTGGATCAATGTCTGAGGCTATGGAGCCTCCTGTTGATGGAGAGAAGCAGACTGGAGATCTGACAGTTGTGGACAGAGCTGGAGAGAACAAGGCTTCCACACTGTCCTCAAAACCCTGTCCAAGAAAATTCGCAAATATTGCAGCCTGTGTTTGACCACAGGATAACACCAGGGACTGGCAGGGATGGAGAGAGTTCTTCATCTATAACATCCACTTTAACCATTGGCTATTCCTTATTGCTGGGCCATTTTGTGCTCCATTCACAAAGTGCTCTATCCCCGCCCCCTCAATGACTAAAGGATATCTGAAAACCTTTCTGCAAAGGTTTCTGTCTGAGGCTGACAGTAATCTATTGAAATCTGAGGCAGTGACCAATTGATTTTCCTTTGACCGTTGATGTGTGTATTACGGGAATGAAACATAGCTGTTTTGATCTTCCAACTGTCTATCATTAAACTGAATAGCATAGAATAGCTTTGAGGGGCTGACTGGTCTTCCTCTCTCCCTGTGGTGCTAATTATAGTGATAAGTGGGTGAAGGCAGGAGGGGGGTATTTTGTTGCAATGAAATTCCACCCCGTGACTTGTTGGTGACTTAAGGACAAATCTGATTAAGGTCATTCAGTGGTGAGCAGTGACTCAGTGGTTAGCACTGCTGCCTCCCAGCGCAAGGGACTCAGGTTCGAATCCACCCTCGGGTGATTGTCTATTTGTGGGGGGGGTCTCAAGCTCGCCCTGTGTCCGTGAGGTTTTCCTCCCACAGTCCAAGGGTGTGCAGATTAGGTGGATTGGCCGTGGGAAACTTGGAGTTACAGGGACAGTATGGGGATCTTGGTGGGAGGGTCAGTGGAGGCTCGATGGGCTGAATGGTCCTATGACTGTAAGGATCCTATGAATTCACACGCAGTTCTGGAATCCACATGTGATATATAAATGTGGTTAGACTGGAGGGAGTGCAGAGAAGATGCTCATGGGGCTGATATCCCCACCATAGCCCGCTCCAGATTGTCATGGTATTTGGGGAAGGGCCCAGGGACTAGAGCTCCCTGAGTGAGGTGCAGCTTTTCTAACCCTGCAACATGTTACCGACAGCACCCAGGGGGTCAGAGGACCATGTGTAGGTAGTTATTTCTCATCAAAACGATCAGAGTGTCATTCGCCATCTCCAGAGCAGGGGGGACATGAACTCAGGTCTGGTTCAGAGGCAGGGACAGTACCACCACATCACAAGAGCCCTGAACACAATTTATTCTATGGGAAAGTATCTAGTGAGCACATGGAACCACACTGGGTATGTGCTGAGCCCCATGCAGTAATGTAATGAGACACTCAGTGTAGGGCAGTGACAGCTGTCAATATCTCAGGTGTGTTGCATCTGGCAGTTTCCTCTTCACTCTTTCTAACATTCTCACAATTCAGAAAATGTTATTACAACCAGCATTAGGCTTTCTCATGTTAGCCCCCTGAGTCAGACATCCCTCTCAGAGACATGAGCACTTCATCTAAACCGATACTCCAGTGCCCGTATCGAGGGAATACCCAGGGATGTGTACCTTTCAGGTGAGATCCCTAAAGGATGCCATAGCAATAATCCGAGGGGAAGAAAGCTCCTCCTGGGACTAATATTAATCCCTCAGCCAACATTGCCAACAAATAATCTTGTCATTTAACGTCATTTCTTTTTGTGGGATCCTGCTATACACAAATTGATTACTATATTTTCCAAATAGCATTTTCCATGCATCTCATTGGCTACTAACCACTCTTGAATGTTCTGAGATGAAAGAAGGTGCTACGTAAATGCAAGCTCTATCTTTTGCCATTAAAAAGGGTGGGTGTGTTTTGCCAAACAGCTAATCCATGTCCATGTTAATCCCAGTGATTTGTCCCGTTAATGAAACAGTTTTGACCAACACGTTGACAAACAACATCAACATTCTCATTGAACCTCAAAGCATCTGAATCTCAAATGAACTCAATTCGCAGCCAGGATGTGGAGATGCCGGTGTTGGACTGGGGTGGACAAAGTTAAAAATCACACAACACCAGCTTATAGTCCAACAGGTTCAACAGGAAGCACAAACACCTGGTGAAGGAGCAGCGCTCCAAAAGCTAGCGCTTCCAATTAAACTTTTGGACAATAACCTGGTGCTGTGTGATTTTTAACTCAATCT
Organism: Chiloscyllium plagiosum; assembly: GCF_037043375.1. NCBI lineage: Eukaryota > Metazoa > Chordata > Chondrichthyes > Orectolobiformes > Hemiscylliidae > Chiloscyllium > Chiloscyllium plagiosum. The sequence continues at coordinate 3,039,491 of NW_028270180.1, forward strand.
GCGGTGTTGACAACAGCTTGACAAAGTGCCCTCAGAAGTCTCCTAATAGGTTTCCAAAATCCTCCTCAAACCTTCAGCTGCAACAGAGCAGTAGAAGGCGATAGTCCCTTTCGGAAGCACTCGGAATGCTCTGCTCCACCCACTTCCCTCCTTTCACTAGGGTTGCTGTTGAAAGATGGCAATAGGTCAAACATTCACCACCAAAACACCTTCTTAGTGAGCCCTCCATTGCTAACATATATCCACGCCCTGGTTTATTTGGAGACAGACCCGAACCGATTCCATTTGACAGAAACATGAGCTGCCCTAAACAAGCCAGACTGCTGAAGATGAGACAAAACACAAGTGGGATGAATCTTGGAATAAGCTGGCTGTCACAAATAACACAAGATACTTTTTTCAAGGCAGGAAGAAAGAGCAGCTAGATTTTCACACACTTTCTCAATGGTATGTCCTTGATGTTTTCTGATCCACTGAGATCTGTAATTTCCATCTTAATGCTGCTGTTACGTGATTCTCAGTTGCGTTAGGGCTGAGTCCTGATTCAGACCAGCTCCAGCAATAGCGTGCCTAAAATGTGACAAAGCATACAATATCTACCAATCACAGATCAATTCACAACAGCAGAGAGGTGAGCAATACAGGGAAGGTCACGTGTGAAGTGGCAGTGATGCAGCAGGGCTGCAGATTAGATTACTTACAGTGTGGAAACAGGCCCTTCGGCCCAACAAGTCCACACCGACCCGCCTAAGTGCAACCCACCCAGACCCATTCCCCTACATTTACCCCTTCACCTAACCTACAGGCAATTTAGCATGGCCAATTCACCTAACCTGCACATTTTTGTGATTGTGGGAGGAAACTGGAGCACCCGGAGGAAACCCACGCAGACACGGGGAGAATGTGCAAACTCCACACAGACAGTTGCCTGAGGAGGGAATTGAACCCGGGTCCCTGGTGCTGTGAGGCAGCAGTGCTAACCACTGTGCCACCTGATGCTGGAGATCAGAGTCTAGATTAGAGAGGTGCTGGAAAAGCACAGCAGGTCATAACAAAAATTAACATCTTGGGTTTGGATTGGACAATCAAGGGGAGGTTGGGTTAGTAAAGGTGCAGTAGAAGCTACAATCAGACCAAAGGGGAATCATTGAATGGTGGAACAGGCTTGAAGGGCTGAATGGTCTATTCCTGTTCCCAATCCCCGCATGAAACTTAGGAAAAGTTGTAGGCCATTCAGCCTCCCTAGCCTGGCTTCCATTGGATACTAGACCGAGGCCTGTCGATATGACAACGCCATCCAATCAGCTTTGTTTCTGCAGCCTTCAATATCTTAAAGCTTACGTTAGGGCCCGGGTGTCCTTGGAGAAGGAGCACGCGGTGTCCACCAACACCCTGGAGTTGTTCAGGGAGAGGTGGGCGCCGCAGGGAGTGGAGTGCATCATTTCTCCCTCCAACTCTATTTTGTTTTAGTCCCTCCACTCCCCTTCACTGTTTTGATCACACAGCACTGCCCTTTGATGTGAAGGGCAGTGTTTGTCACTGGCCACCCGGGTGTTTTCCTATCTTCCTGGTGGTGGAATTTGAATAAAGAGTTGTGCACCTTGTGTCTTTCACTGTGTCTCACACCTGCACACACACACCATGGGTGCTGGGGAAAACAAAAGCACTACCGCAGTTAGGCGGTAGTGTGGGGGGGGTTAAAAAAAAACACGAGTAAAAAAAAAATCTTAAAGCTGTAAATAATCTGTCAGTCTCAGCTTTGAGATTTTAAACAGCCTCTCAACCTGTAACAGACGTTTGTGAAAATTTCAGAGCTTCACTCTGCATTGTGTGAAGGGACACTGACTGACATTACCCTAAATCAGATTAACAAACGTTTGAATGAAGGAAATCAAATATTCATAACATCAAGGGTAAGGAGTGAGTGTCCATCCATCTCACTGAGGGTGAGGAGTGAGTGTCCATCCATCCCACTGAGGGTAAGGAGTGAGTGTCCATCCATCCCACTGAGGGTGAGGAGTGAGTGTCCATCCATCTCACTGAGGGTGAGGAGTGAGTGTCCATCCAACCCACTGAGGGTGAGGAGTGAGTGACTGTCCATCTCACTGAGGGTGAGAAGAGAGTGACTGTCCATCTCACTGAGGGTGAGGAGTGAGTGTCCATCCATCTCACTGAGGGTGAGGAGCGAGTGTCCGTCCATCCCACTGAGGGTGAGGAGAGAGTGTCCGTCCATCCCACTGAGGGTGAGGGGTGAGTGTCCATCCATCTCACTGAGGGTGAGGAGTGAGTGTCCGTCCATCTCACTGAGGGTGAGGAGTGAGTGTCCATCCATCTCACTGAGGGTGAGGAGAGAGTGTCCATCCATCTCACTGAGGGTGAGGAGTGAGTGTCCATCCATCTCACTGAGGGTGAGGAGCGAGTGTCCGTCCATCCCACTGAGGGTGAGGAGAGAGTGACTGTCCATCTCACAGAGGGTGAGGAGCGAGTGTCCATCCATCCCACTGAGGGTGAGGGGTGAGTGTCCATCCATCTCACTGAGGGTGAGGAGTGAGTGTCCATCCATCCCACTGAGGGTGAGGAGTGAGTGTCCATCCATCTCACTGAGGGTGAGGAGTGAGTGTCCATCCATCTCACTGAGGGTGAGGAGAGAGTGACTGTCCATCCCACTGTGGGTGAGGAGCGAGTGACTGTCCATCCCACTGAGGGTGAGGAGAGAGTGTCCATCCATCTCACTGAGGGTGAGGAGTGAGTGTCCATCCATCTCACTGAGGGTGAGGAGTGAGTGTCCGTCCATCTCACTGAGGGTGAGGAGTGAGTGTCCATCCATCTCTCTGAGGGTGAGGAGTGAGTGTCCGTCCAACCCACTGAAGGTGAGGAGTGAGTGTCCATTCATCCAACTGAGGGTGAGGAGAGAGTGACTGTCCATCCCACTGTGGGTGAGGAGAGAGTGACTGTCCATCCCACTGAGGGTGAGGAGAGAGTGTCCATCCATCTCACTGAGGGTGAGGAGAGAGTGACTGTCCATCTCACTGAGGGTGAGGAGTGAGTGTCCGTCCATCCCACTGAGGGTGAGGAGAGAGTGACTGTCCATCTCACTGAGGGTGAGGAGCGAGTGTCCGTCCATCCCACTGAGGGTGAGGAGAGAGTGACTGTCCATCTCACTGAGGGTGAGGAGCGAGTGTCCATCCATCCCACTGAGGGTGAGGAGTGAGTGTCCATCCATCTCACTGAGGGTGAGGAGTGAGTGTCCATCCATCCCACTGAGGGTGAGGAGTGAGTGTCCATCCATCTCTCTGAGGGTGAGGAGTGAGTGTCCATCCATCTCTCTGAGGGTGAGGAGTGAGTGTCCGTCCAACCCACTGAAGGTGAGGAGTGAGTGTCCATCCATCCCACTGAGGGTGAGGAGCGAGTGACTGTCCATCCCACTGTGGGTGAGGAGCGAGTGACTGTCCATCCCACTGAGGGTGAGGAGAGAGTGTCCATCCATCTCACTGAGGGTGAGGAGTGAGTGTCCATCCATCTCACTGAGGGTGAGGAGTGAGTGTCCATCCATCTCTCTGAGAGTGAGGAGTGAGTGTCCGTCCAACCCACTGAAGGTGAGGAGTGAGTGTCCATCCATCCCACTGAGGGTGAGGAGCGAGTGTCCATCCATCTCACTGAGGGTGAGAGCGAGTGTCCATCCATCTCACTGAGGGTGAGGAGCGAGTGTCCATCCATCTCACTGAGGGTGAGGAGCGAGTGACTGTCCATCTCACTGAGGGTGAGGAGTGAGTGTCCATCCATCTCTCTGAGGGTGAGGAGCGAGTGACTGTCCATCTCACTGAGGGTGAGGAGTGAGTGTCCGTCCATCCCACTGAGGGTGAGGAGTGAGTGTCCATCCATCTCACTGAGGGTGAGGAGAGAGTGTCCATCCATCTCACTGAAGGTGAGGAGTGAGTGTCCATCCATCTCTCTGAGGGTGAGGAGCGAGTGACTGTCCATCACACTGAGGGTGAGGAGTGAGTGTCCGTCCATCCCACTGAGGGTGAGGAGTGAGTGTCCATCCATCTCACTGAGGGTGAGGAGAGAGTGTCCGTCCATCCCACTGAGGGTGAGGAGTGAGTGTCCAACCATCTCACTGAGGGTGAGGAGAGAGTGTCCATCCATCCCACTGAGGGTGAGGAGAGAGTGTCCATCCATCTCACTGAGGGTGAGGAGCGAGTGTCCGGCCATCGCACTGAGGGTGAGGAGCGAGTGACTGTCCATCTCACTGAAGGTGAGGACTGTGTGTCCGTCCATCCCACTGAGGGTGAGGAGCGAGTGTCCGTCCATCGCACTGAGGGTGAGGAGCGAGTGTCCGTCCATCCTACTGAGCGTGAGGAGCGAGTGTCCGTCCATCCCACTCAGGGTGAGGAGAGAGTGACTGTCCATCTCAATGAGGGTGAGGAGAGAGTGACTGTCCATCCATCTCACTGAGGGTGAGGAGCGAGTGTCCGTCCATCCCACTCAGGGTGAGGAGCGAGTGTCCGTCCATCCCACTGAGGGTGAGGAGAGAGTGACTGTCCATCCATCTCACTGAGGGTGAGGAGCGAGTGTCCGTCCATCTCACTGAGGGTGAGGAGCGAGTGTCCGTCCATCCCACTGAGGGTGAGGAGCGAGTGACTGTCCATCCCACTGAGGTTGAGGAGAGAGTGTCCGTCCATCCCACTGAGGGTGAGGAGAGAGTGACTGTCCATCTCACTGAGGGTGAGGAGCGAGTGTCTATCCATCCCACTGAGGGTGAGGGGTGAGTGTTCCATCCATCTCACTGAGGGTGAGGAGTGAGTGTCCATCCATCTCACTGAGGGTGAGGAGTGAGTGTCCATCCATCTCACTGAGGGTGAGGAGAGAGTGACTGTCCATCCCACTGTGGGTGAGGAGCGAGTGACTGTCCATCCCACTGAGGGTGAGGAGAGAGTGTCCATCCATCTCACTGAGGGTGAGGAGTGAGTGTCCATCCATCTCACTGAGGGTGAGGAGTGAGTGTCCGTCCATCTCACTGAGGGTGAGGAGTGAGTGTCCATCCATCTCTCTGAGGGTGAGGAGTGAGTGTCCGTCCATCCCACTGAAGGTGAGGAGTGAGTGTCCATCCATCCCACTGAGGGTGAGGAGCGAGTGTCCATCCATCTCACTGAGGGTGAGGAGCGAGTGTCCATCCATCTCACTGAGGGTGAGGAGCGAGTGTCCATCCATCTCACTGAGGGTGAGGAGTGAGTGTCCGTCCATCCCACTGAGGGTGAGGAGTGAGTGTCCATCCATCTCACTGAGGGTGAGGAGAGAGTGTCCGTCCATCCCACTGAGGGTGAGGAGTGAGTGTCCAACCATCTCACTGAGGGTGAGGAGAGAGTGTCCATCCATCCCACTGAGGGTGAGGAGAGAGTGTCCATCCATCTCACTGAGGGTGAGGAGCGAGTGTCCGGCCATCGCACTGAGGGTGAGGAGCGAGTGACTGTCCATCTCACTGAGGGTGAGGACTTTGTGTCCGTCCATCCCACTGAGGGTGAGGAGCGAGTGTCCGTCCATCGCACTGAGGGTGAGGAGCGAGTGTCCGTCCATCCTACTGAGCGTGAGGAGCGAGTGTCCGTCCATCCCACTCAGGGTGAGGAGAGAGTGACTGTCCATCTCAATGAGGGTGAGGAGAGAGTGACTGTCCATCCATCTCACTGAGGGTGAGGAGCGAGTGTCCGTCCATCCCACTCAGGGTGAGGAGCGAGTGTCCGTCCATCCCACTGAGGGTGAGGAGAGAGTGACTGTCCATCCATCTCACTGAGGGTGAGGAGCGAGTGTCCGTCCATCTCACTGAGGGTGAGGAGCGAGTGTCCGTCCATCCCACTGAGGGTGAGGAGCGAGTGACTGTCCATCCCACTGAGGTTGAGGAGAGAGTGTCCGTCCATCCCACTGAGGGTGAGGAGAGAGTGACTGTCCATCTCACTGAGGGTGAGGAGCGAGTGTCTATCCATCCCACTGAGGGTGAGGGGTGAGTGTCCATCCATCTCACTGAGGGTGAGGAGTGAGTGTCCATCCATCTCACTGAGGGTGAGGAGTGAGTGTCCATCCATCTCACTGAGGGTGAGGAGAGAGTGACTGTCCATCCCACTGTGGGTGAGGAGCGAGTGACTGTCCATCCCACTGAGGGTGAGGAGAGAGTGTCCATCCATCTCACTGAGGGTGAGGAGTGAGTGTCCATCCATCTCACTGAGGGTGAGGAGTGAGTGTCCGTCCATCTCACTGAGGGTGAGGAGTGAGTGTCCATCCATCTCTCTGAGGGTGAGGAGTGAGTGTCCGTCCATCCCACTGAAGGTGAGGAGTGAGTGTCCATCCATCCCACTGAGGGTGAGGAGCGAGTGTCCATCCATCTCACTGAGGGTGAGGAGCGAGTGTCCATCCATCTCACTGAGGGTGAGGAGCGAGTGTCCATCCATCTCACTGAGGGTGAGGAGCGAGTGACTGTCCATCTCACTGAGGGTGAGGAGTGAGTGTCCATCCATCTCTCTGAGGGTGAGGAGCGAGTGACTGTCCATCTCACTGAGGGTGAGGAGTGAGTGTCCGTCCATCCCACTGAGGGTGAGGAGTGAGTGTCCATCCATCTCACTGAGGGTGAGGAGAGAGTGTCCATCCATCTCACTGAGGGTGAGGAGTGAGTGTCCATCCATCTCTCTGAGGGTGAGGAGTGCGTGTCCGTCCATTCCACTGAGGGTGAGGAGCGAGTGTCCATCCATCTCACTGAGGGTGAGGAGCGAGTGACTGTCCATCTCACTGAGGGTGAGGAGTGAGTGTCCATCCATCTCTCTGAGGGTGAGGAGCGAGTGACTGTCCATCTCACTGAGGGTGAGGAGTGAGTGTCCGTCCATCTCACTGAGGGTGAGGAGTGAGTGTCCGTCCATCCCACTGAGGGTGAGGGGAGAGTGACTGTCCATCTCACTGAGGGTGAGGAGCGAGTGTCCGTCCATCCCACTGAGGGTGAGGAGTGAGTGTCCATCCATCCCACTGAGGGTGAGGAGAGAGTGACTGTCCATCTCACTGAGGGTGAGGAGCGAGTGTCCATCCATCCCACTGAGGGTGAGGAGAGAGTGTCCATCCATCTCACTGAGGGTGAGGAGTGAGTGACTGTCCATCTCACTGAGGGTGAGGAGTGTGTGTCCATCCATCTCACTGAGGGTGAGGAGCGAGTGTCAGTCCATCTCACTGAGGGTGAGGAGCGAGTGTCCGTCCATCCCACTGAGGGTGAGGAGCGAGTGACTGTCCATCTCACTGAGGGTGAGGAGCGAGTGTCCATCCATCTCACTGAGGGTGAGGAGCGAGTGTCCATCCATCTCACTGAGGGTGAGGAGCGAGTGTCCGTCCATCACACTGAGGGTGAGGAGCGAGTGTCCGTCCATCTCACTGAGGGTGAGGAGCGAGTGTCCGTCCATCCCACTCAGGGTGAGGAGCGAGTGTCCGTCCATCCCACTGGGGGTGAGGAGTGAGTGTCCGTCCATCCCACTCAGGGTGAGGAGCGAGTGTCCGTCCATCCCACTGGGGGTGAGGAGCGAGTGTCCGTCCATCCCACTGAGGGTGAGGAGCGAGTGTCCGTCCATCCCACTGAGGGTGAGGAGCGAGTGTCCGTCCATCCCACTGAGGGTGAGGAGTGAGTGTCCATCCCACTGAGGGTGAGGAGAGAGTGACTGTCCATCCCACTGAGGGTGAGGAGTGAGTGACTGTCCATCCCACTGAGGGTGAAGGAGGGAGTGTCTGACCATCCCACTGAGGGTGAGGAGTGAGTGACTGTCCATCCCACTGAGGGTGAGGAGTGAGTGTCCATCCCACTGAGGGTGAGGAGAGAGTGACTGTCCATCCCACTGAGGGTGAGGAGTGAGTGACTGTCCATCCCACTGAGGGTGAAGGAGGGAGTGTCTGACCATCCCACTGAGGGTGAGGAGTGAGTGTCCATCCCACTGAGGGTGAGGAGAGAGTGACTGTCCATCCCACTGAGGGTGAGGAGTGAGTGACTGTCCATCTCACTGAGGGTGAAGGAGGGAGTGTCTGTCCATCTCACTGAGGGTGAAGGAGTGAGTGTCTGTCCATCTCACTGAGGGTGAAGGAGTGAGTGTCTGTCCATCTCACTGAGGGTGAGTAGAGTGTGTCCGTCCATCTCACTGTTCTGGGACCGTTTGATGGGGGACAGTGTAGAGGGAGCTTTACTCTGTATCTAACCCTGTGCTGTCCCTGTCCTGGGAGTGTTTGATGGGGACAGTGTAGAGGGAGCTTTACTCTGTATCTAACCCTGTGCTGTCCCTGTCCTGGGAGTGTTCAATGGGGACAGTGTAGAGGAAGCTTTACTCTGCATCTAACCCCGTGCTGTCCCTGTCCCTGGGAGTGTTTGATGGGGGACAGTGTAGAGAGAGCTTTACTCTGTATCTAACCCGGTCCTGTCCCTGTCCTGGGAGTGTTTAACAGGGACAGTGCAGAGGGAGCTTTACTCTGTATCTAACCCCGTGGTGTCCCTATCCTGGGAGTGTTTGATGGGGGACAGTGTAGAGGGAGCTATACTCTGTATCTAACCCCGTGCTGTCCCTGTCCTGGAAGTTTTTGATGGGGACAGTGTAGAGGGAGCTTTACTCTGTATCTAACCCCGTGCTGTCCCTATCTCTGGGAGTGTTTGTTGGGGGACAGTGTAGAGAGAGCTTTTCTCTGTATCTAACCCCATGCTGTCCCTGTCCTGGGAGTGTTTGATGGAGGCAGTGTAGAGGGAGCTTTACTCTGTAGCTAACCCCGTGCTGTCCCTGTCTCTGGGAGTGTTTGATGGGGGTCAGTGTAGAGGGAACTTTACTCTGTATCTAACCCGTGCTGTCCCTGTCCTGGGAGTGTTTGATGGGGGACAGTGTAGATGGAGCTTTACTCTGTATCTAACCCTGTGCTGTCCTGTCCTGGGAGTATTTGATGGGGACAGTGTAGAGAGAGCTTTACTCTGTATCGAACCCCGTGCTGTCCCTGTCCTGGGAGTGTTTGATGGGGGACAGTGTAGAGGGAACTTTACTCTGTATCTAACCCCGTGCTGTCCCTGTCCTGGGAGTGTTTGATGGGGACAGTGTAGAGGCAGCTTTACTCTGTATCTAACCTTGTCCTGTCGCTGTCCTGGGAGTGTTTGATGGGGGACAGTGTAGAGGGAGCTATACTCTGTATCTAACCCTGTGCTGTCCCTGTCCTGGGAGTGTTTGATGGGGGACAGTGTCGACGGAGCTTTACTCTGTATCTAACCCTGTGCTGTCCCTGTCCTGGGAGTGTTTGATGGGGAACAGTTTCGAGAGAGCTTTATTCTGTATCTAATCCTGTGCTGTCCCTGTCCCTGGGAGTGTTTGATGGGGGACAGTGTAGAGAGAGCTTTACTCTGTATCTAATCCTGTACTGTCCCTGTCCTGGGAATGTTTGATGGGGGACAGTGTAGAGTGAGCTTTACTCTGTATCTAACCCCGTGCTGTCGCTGTCCTGGGAGTGTTTGATGGGGGACAGTGTAGAGGCAGCTTTACTCTGTATCTAACCTTGTCCTGTCGCTGTCCTGAGAGTGTTTGATGGGGACAGTGTAGAGGCAGCTTTACTCTGTATCTAACCTTGTCCTGTCGCTGTCCTGAGAGTGTTTGATGGGGTACAGTGTAGAGGGAGCTTTACTCTGTATCTAACCCCGTGCTGTCCCTGTCCTGGGAGTGTTTGATGGGGTACAGTGTAGAGGGAGCTTTACTCTGTATCTAACCCCGTGCTGTCCCTGTCCTGGGAGTGTTTGACGGGGGACAGTGTTGAAAGACATTCACTTTCTGTTTTAAAGAGTAGAGGGAGCTGCTCAGGGTGAAGCACTAGTGTGGAATCTGATACGGGACGAATTCCTTTGGACGAATTCCCTCACTCTAATGAAGCGGAAAAATCACAGCTCAGTTGGAAACGGAAGGAAGACGGCATTTGCTGTGCCAGATGCCACTTTGTGGAAACACATTGAATCGAACGATTTCCACCTCCCCAGAAACCTAAACTCCAGCTTGAGCAGAAGTAAAGCATTTCTATGTTAGTTCCTTCCTCAGAGATATTAATGCGGGAAATTGGCTAAATTATCCAGAGGAATTGAAAAGGAGAGGTGATGATCATTGAAAATCTTTTCTTTGCAGCCAGTTGAGCAGACGTTAGACGTTAATAAGCTTCTGCGATAGAATGAATTGCATTTCAATTGTTCCTGTGTCACCTCCTTACTGAGATTTTGATTAAATTTGATATGGAGATTTCAACAAGAGACATTGAGTTGTTTTTGGAAAGCTGTTGACCTCTATCATGCATCTTTGCTTAATAAAAAAGAATTGTGTGAATAGCTGTGGGAGTAAATGCTGCAAGTCATTGACAAAGATGTTTACTGTGTTATACTGCAGCTGACGATAATACTGGACAAGACCCAAATCTCAGAGTGAAATCTGGCCTGATAGACCATATGTTTTATTGTTGCCACTTGGTCACTGAAGTTACTGGCACAAGGCTATGAATGTATCTTTAACAACAAGCACCATAATATTATTATACAAATGAAAACAAAAAGAAACAAGTTACATATTGGTGCAACATCCACAGGCATCCATTGTCTCCACCACTGATGCTCAGTAGCAGCAGATGTATTATCTACAAGATACACTGCAGAAAGTCCCAAGCCAGCACCTTCCAAACCCATGCCCACTTCCATCTAGAAGGACAAGGGCAGCAGATACATGTGAACACTGTTCCCTGCAAGTTCCCCTCCAAGTCCCTCACCATCCTGACTTGGAAATATATCGCCGTTCCTTCAGTGTCACTGGGTCAAAATCCTGGAATTCCCTCCCTAAGGGCATTGTGGGTCTACCCACAGCACATGGACTGCAATGGTTCAAGAAGGGAGCTCACTCCCACCTTCTCAAGGGGCAACTAGGGACAGGGCAATTAATGCTGGGCCCAGCCAGTGACACTCACATCCCACAAATGAATAAATAAAAAAAATTATAAAGACAAAGCTAAAAAATATAAATTTGAAAGATTTTATAATTAATCAGTGAAGAGAAAGATTTAACTATTTTTTTCCCAACAATATCCTGTACAACCACTCAACCCCAATGAAGTATTCCTCCTGTCATTACATTTAAATTTCTTATCCATTTCAGAATTGGTCAAACCCTTGCTTTTTTTTTTGCACTTGATGTGATTCTAGCCATTTCTCCCTGAGACACACAGACTGGTTAAATTCACTGAGTTTTCTCTGACTTTGAATACTTTTGTGGCTCTAAACACCAAAGATGCTGGGATGGGTTTTCTCTTCTGGCGCCTGGCCTCTCTTCCTGTCCTTTGAGAAATCTTCAGCAATGATCTCACCAGGCAACCTAACCAGTTACTGATCTCAACGATCTCACCAGGTAACATGGCCAGTTACTGATCTCAACGATCTCACCAGGTAACATGGCCAGTTACTGATCTCAACGATCTCACCAGGTAACATGGCCAGTTACTTAGCTGAAGTCACACGACTTCTTGGAAATTTTGTTTCGACCCACTGCTGGAAAAGGGGAGTTTCTCACCCTAAAAAAAATAGTTACCTTCACGGAAACTGAAAACCAAAACCAATACACCTTTACTTTCAAACCTAAGTTCCTAAAGAACGTTATATTATGAACTTTTATCACAACTCCGGTTCAAATAGAGCAAAAGAGAGACCGTGCACCCAGCTGACATCAGCAGCAGATACAATATCACCAGCCAATTATACACTTGGTAATAACCAGTGTTCATTCAGAAGTGACTGTAGTAGTAGTGAGATCTACATAGTCATAAGTCATGTAGCATTGAAACAGACCCTTCGATCCAACCAGAACATAATCCGAAACTAAACTACTCCCACCTGCCTACTCCTGGCCCTCTAAACCTTTTCTATGCATGCACTTATGTAAATGTCTTTTAAACGTTGTAACTGTACCCACATCCACCACTTCCTCAGGAAGCTCATTCCACACATGAACCACCCTCTGTGTAAAAACCTTTCCCCTTGTGTCTTTTTTAAGTCTCTCCCCCCCCACCTTAAATATGAAAATTCCCCATCCTAGGGAAAAAAACAACTACCATTAACTCTATCTATGCCCCTCGTGATTTTATAAACTACCTGAAGTCTTATTTTTAGAGATTAGAGATTACTTAGAGGTTAGAGATTTTTAGAGATTAGAGATTTAGAGATTACTTACAGTGTGGAAACAGGCCCTTCGGCCCAACAAGTCCACACCGACCCTCCGAAGAGCAACCCACCCAGACCCATTCCCCTACATTTACCCCTTCACCTAACACTACGGGCAACTTAGAGATAGTAAGTCTTGTAAGTGAGCAGGTTTTATCAAACAGCACATTAGACAGAGAGTGGTAAGATTACCTGCAGATCAATAGAGCCAGTCTCCACATCCATGCAATTGGACGGTCACGGGGGCTTGGGATGGGGACATGTCAGGTCCAGTATCCAAGACTTCAGGTGACCAACAGGGCCTCTGTACTCAACTGGGGAGGCAAAACCAGGCAGTGGTCAGGTGTGGGGTATGGAGCCAGGAGTTGTGCTGGGATTGGTGATTCCTGGATATCAGTATGGCCTAGCTGCTCCTGCATGTGCTGGTTGTTGTACTCACAGTAAAGGCATGCTTCCTTTACCCTGTAGTTCCTGAGTTCAAACCTGGGAAGCCCTCCTTCCCCAGACCATTGGGAGCACCTTCAGCTGCTGTGCTTCAATGCAGCTTTCCAGTAGAAACACAGGGCAGCATCCCCATAGATATCTGAAGCATGAAAATGAATTCAAGAAAATCCCAATCTATTGGAAGTTTGTATCTTTTTATTCTTGTATTTTTCAACTGTGAATGATGGGAGAAAAAAACAGGAATAAAGCCCATGGATTTCTGGATGATTGCATAACAGTAACCTGACCATCATTGTGAACTGTGTTTACACAGCTGTAGCTGACAGCAGTGTTGCAGGCAACTGAATCCGAGCTGGTTAGGTACAGATGGAGCTGTGGTTCGCCACAAGAAGCTGATTGGTTTGTGGAATATCAATGACAAAAGATTTTTGCCAACACTCATGTGAATGGCCCTTAGGTATTGGAATGGCTTGGGGTTGGGAACAAGATATAGAGAAGCAATCAGGCCTCTTCCAGCCTGGAACTCACCGTGAGAGACAGCATCTTCAGAAACTGTATCCCAGTGAGAGTCAGCCCCTTCAGGAACTGTATCCCAGTGAGAGTCAGCACCTTCAGGAACTCTCTCCCAGTGAGAGTCAGCACCTTCAGGAACTCTCTCCCAGTGAGAGTCAGCACCTTCAGGAACTGTATCCCAGTGAGAGTCAGCCCCTTCAGGAACTGTATCCCAGTGAGAGTCAGCACCTTCAGGAACTCTCTCCCACTGAGAGTCAGCCCCTTCAGGAACTGTATCCCAGTGAGAGTCAGCATCTTCAGGAACTGTATCCCAGTGAGAGTCAGCCCCTTCAGGAGCTGTGTCCCAGTGAGAGTCAGCACCTTCAGGAACTGTATCCCAGTGAGAGTCAGCCCCTTCAGGAACTATATCCCAGTGAGAGTCAGCCCCTTCAGGAACTGTGTCCCAGTGAGAGTCAGCACCTTCAGGAACTGTGTCCCAGTGAGAGTCAGCCCCTTCAGTAACTGTATCCCAGTGAGAGTCAGCATCTTCAGGAACTGTATCCCAGTGAGAGTCAGCCCCTTCAGGAGCTGTGTCCCAGTGAGAGTCAGCACCTTCAGGAACTGTATCCCAGTGAGAGTCAGCCCCTTCAGGAACTATATCCCAGTGAGAGTCAGCCCCTTCAGGAACTGTGTCCCAGTGAGAGTCAGCACCTTCAGGAACTGTGTCCCAGTGAGAGTCAGCCCCTTCAGTAACTGTATCCCAGTGAGAGTCAGCACCTTCAGGAACTGTATCCCAGTGAGAGTCAGCACCTTCAGGAACTGTGTCCCAGTGAGAGTCAGCACCTTCAGGAACTGTATCCCAGTGAGAGTCAGCACCTTCAGGAACTGTGTCCCAGTGAGAGTCAGCACCTTCAGGAACTGTATCCCAGTGAGAATCAGCCCCTTCAGGAACTGTGTCCCAGTGAGAGACAGCACCTTCAGGAACTGTATCCCAGTGAGAGTCAGCCCCTTCAGGAACTGTATCCCAGTGAGAATCAGCCCCTTCAGGAACTGTATCCCAGTGAGAGTCAGCACCTTCAGGAAATGTATCCCAGTGAGAGTCAGCCCCTTCAGGAACTGTATCCCAGTGAGAGTCAGCCCCTTCAGGAACTGTATCCCAGTGAGAGTCAGCACCTTCAGGAAATGTATCCCAGTGAGAGTCAGCCCCTTCAGGAACTGTATCCCAGTGAGAATCAGCGCCTTCAGGAACTCTCTCTCAGTGAGAGTCAGCCCCTTCAGGAACTGTATCCCAGTGAGAATCAGCGCCTTCAGGAACTCTCTCTCAGTGAGAGTCAGCCCCTTCAGGAACTGTATCCCAGTGAGAGTCAGCCCCTTCAGGAACTGTATCCCAGTGAGAGTCAGCCCCTTCAGGAACTGTATCCCAGTGAGAGTCAGCCCCTTCAGGAACTGTGTCCCAGTGAGAGTCAGTGCCTTCAGGAACTGTATCCCAGTGAGAGTCAGCCCCTTCAGGAACTGTATCCCAGTGAGAGTCAGCCCCTTCAGGAACTGTATCCCAGTGAGAGTCAGCACCTTCAGGAACTGTATCCCAGTGAGAGTCAGCACCTTCAGGAACTGTATCCCAGTGAGAGTCAGCCCCTTCAGGAACTGTATCTCAGTGAGAGTCAGCACCTTCAGTAACTGTGTCCCAGTGAGAGTCAGCACCTTCAGGAACTGTATCCCAGTGAGAGTCAGCACCTTCAGGAACTGTATCCCAGTGAGAATCAGCGCCTTCAGGAACTCTCTCTCAGTGAGAGTCAGCCCCTTCAGGAACTGTATCTCAGTGAGAGTCAGCCCCTTCAGGAACTGTATCCCAGTGAGAGTCAGCCCCTTCAGGAACTGTGTCCCAGTGAGAGTCAGTGCCTTCAGGAACTGTATCTCAGTGAGAGTCAGCCCCTTCAGGAACTGTATCCCAGTGAGAGTCAGCACCTTCAGGAACTGTATCCCAGTGAGAGTCAGCCCCTTCAGGAACTGTATCCCAGTGAGAGTCAGCCCCTTCAGGAACTGTATCCCAGTGAGAGTCAGCATCTTCAGGAACTGTATCCCAGTGAGAGTCAGCACCTTCAGGAACTGTATCCCAGTGAGAGTCAGCATCTTCAGGAACTGTATCCCAGTGAGAGTCAGCCCCTTCAGGAACTGTATCCCAGTGAGAGTCAGCACCTTCAGGAACTGTATCCCAGTGAGAGTCAGCACCTTCAGGAACTGTATCCCAGTGAGAGTCAGCCCCTTCAGGAACTGTATCCCAGTGAGAGTCAGCACCTTCAGGAACTGTATCCCAGTGAGAGTCAGCCCCTTCAGGAACTGTATCTCAGTGAGAGTCAGCACCTTCAGTAACTGTGTCCCAGTGAGAGACAGCACCTTCAGGAACTCTCTCCCAGTGAGAGTCAGCACCTTCAGGAACAGTGTCCCAGTGAGAGTCAGCACCTTCAGGAACTCTCTCCCAGTGAGAGTCAGCCCCTTCAGGAACTGTATCCCAGTGAGAGTCAGCACCTTCAGGAACTGTATCCCAGTGAGAGTCAGCACCTTCAGGAACTGTATCCCAGTGAGAGTCAGCCCCTTCAGGAAATGTATCCCAGTGAGAGTCAGCACCTTCAGGAACTGTATCCCAGTGAGAGTCAGCCCCTTCAGGAACTGTATCCCAGTGTGAGTCAGCACCTTCAGGAACTGTGTCCCAGTGAGAGTCAGCACCTTCAGGAACTGTATCCCAGTGAGAGTCAGCACCTTCAGGAACTGTGTCCCAGTGAGAGTCAGCCCCTTCAGTAACTGTATCCCAGTGAGAGTCAGCACCTTCAGGAACTGTATCCCAGTGAGAGTCAGCCCCTTCAGGAACTGTATCTCAGTGAGAGTCAGCGCCTTCAGGAACTGTATCCCAGTGAGAGTCAGCGCCTTCAGGAACTGTATCCCAGTGAGAGTCAGCACCTTCAGGAACTGTGTCCCAGTGAGAGTCAGTGCCTTCAGGAACTGTGTCCCAGTGAGAGTCAGCACCTTCAGGAACTGTATCCCAGTGAGAGTCAGCACCTTCAGGAACTGTATCCCAGTGAGAGTCAGCCCCTTCAGGAACTGTATCCCAGTGAGAGTCAGCACCTTCAGGAACTGTATCCCAGTGAGAGTCAGCCCCTTCAGGAACTGTATCTCAGTGAGAGTCAGCACCTTCAGGAACTGTATCCCAGTGAGAGTCAGCGCCTTCAGGAACTGTATCCCAGTGAGAGTCAGCACCTTCAGGAACTGTATCCCAGTGAGAGTCAGCCCCTTCAGGAACTGTATCCCAGTGAGAGTCAGCGCCTTCAGGAACTGTATCCCAGTGAGAGTCAGCCCCTTCAGGAACTGTATCCCAGTGAGAGTCAGCGCCTTCAGGAACTGTATCCCAGTGAGAGTCAGCCCCTTCAGGAACTGTATCCCAGTGAGAGTCAGCACCTTCAGGAACTGTATCCCAGTGAGAGTCAGCACCTTCAGGAACTGTATCCCAGTGAGAGTCAGCACCTTCAGGAACTGTATCCCAGTGAGAGTCAGCCCCTTCAGGAACTGTATCCCAGTGAGAGTCAGCACCTTCAGGAACTGTATCCCAGTGAGAGTCAGCCCCTTCAGGAACTGTGTCCCACTGAGAGTCAGCACCTTCAGGAATTTGGAGGGTAAAACGTTGAGAGATTGATTGTTGTAGGAATGGAGCTGATGTGTATGAAACGTAATAAGAAAGTGAAGCTTGTGGAGAATGCCTTGCTATCAGACTGACAGCACAGACAGAACCTCTTTTCGGTGATCGATGTTAAAGCGTGTGCTATTGAGGAGAGTCAGTGTTTACATTGGTTTGCTTTCCAAGGCCGGTTTTTGTCATTGCCAAGCCAGTGTTCCCGGAAAAGATGTGCTGTGTCTTCTTTTGGAATAATTGTTTCTGATGTGCTGCATATGGAGCCTGTATTCCTGCATGGGTCACTGAGCTTCTGAAATCTTTCTCTGTTTCTTGTCTGACAAGAGCCATTTCATCATCCATCAGCTGCTTTTGCTGAAGAATGCTTCAGCTGCAAGATATCGTCATTCATCAGGCACCGGTTTATCAATAAAAGCACGGGGTGTTGTTCTCACATTCATTCATCAAACCCCTCAAATGACCAAAGGCAATGTCATTCAGAACAGGCCATTTCCACACCACTGTTAGGTACAGTAATCTGATCATCATCCTCATGCTGGGTATGGTAGGACAGTGAGTCATCGAGTCATACAGATATACAGCATGGAAAACAGACCCTTCAGTCCAACTCCCCCATGCCAAACAGATATCCTAAATTAATCTTGTCCCATTGGCCAGCACTTGGCCCATATTGCTCTAAACCCTTCCTTTTCATATACCCATCCAGATGCCTTTCAAATGTTGCAATTGTACCAGCCTCCACCACTTCCTCTGGCAGCTCATTCCATACACGTACCACCCTCTGCGTGAAAAAGTTGCCCCTTTGGTCTCTTTTATATCTTTCCCCTCTCACCCTAAACCTATGCCCTCCCATTCTGGACTCCCCCAGCCTAGGATAAACACCTTGTCTATTTACCCTATCCATGCCCCTCATGATTTTATAAACCTCTATAAGGTCACCCCTCAGCCTCCAATGCTCCAGGGAAAACAGCCCCAGCCTATTCAACGTCTCCCTATAGTTCAAACCCTCCAACCCTGGCAACATCTTTGTAAATCTTTTCTTGAACCCCTTCAAATTTCGTTACAGCCTTCCTATAGCAGGGAGACCAGAATATCAGGTTTGATTCTGAGCTGTTTCCCTCTCCCTGCCTTTTCTTTCCCTCCAGTTAAGGAGATAGGATTAAAGTTTCTTGCTCTCTCTGCATCTGTGCCTGAATGACTCGATCTCAGGTGATTGTGCAGTGGCTCAGTATTACCCCCTTTGATCTCCCAGCAATGACTCTCTGTGTGTCAGTACACAGGATGCTAATTCCCAGAGAGTGCTCAATCATCTGAGACAGCCGGGCACCTGGGCTGAGGGTGGCATCAACTCACCTGGCTCCTTGCCCCACACCTTTCTACCAATGTGGGCGCGGAGGGAGTATGGGAGACAGACACTGGACAACACTTGGAGGACCCCAACCTTCCCATAGCTGGTCATTGTAACACAGTGCCCTGCTCACACACCCAGAATCTGTCCTCGGCATGCTGCAGTGTTCCAGTGAATCCCAGAACAACTGCTGGAATAACACCTCATCTTCAGACTAGGCTGTTTCTAGCCTTCTGCACTCAGTATTGAGTTCAACACCTTCAGATTGTCAAGCCATTCCTTTCCTTTCCTTTAGCTTTGCTTGTACTCTGTCACCCTCTCTCCCCTTCCCTCACTCCAGTGGGGACTGTCTGATCTTCCTAGTCTGGTGGTTAGACACACCATTGTTCTGCCATTCCCACATTCCAATCGCTTAATCTAAACTATCAATGTCCTTTCTCCCCCAGCATTCCACACCTCATCATCCCACACACCCTCCTCCTCAACTACAATATAAAAACTGCCCCACCACACTTCACTTCACTTCAGAGCTGATGAAGAGTCATCTAGTTAGCTCTCTCTCTCTCTCTCTCTCTCCATGGACGCTGCCTGACTCATCGTCATCTCCAGCATTTATTGTTTTCAGTCCAGATTCCAGCGGCTGCAGTAATTTGCTCCTACAATTCTTTTCCCTATTCATTAATACTCCATCCACCCATTTTCCCACTGAGGATAAGTGGGCAGGATTAGTGTTCATTAACAAATACATCTCAGCGTGTTGTTGATCATTAATTGTGTTTAATTATAGACAAATGGTGAGTATTCATTGAGGTTTAACTTATGCAGATACAAGAATCCATGTCTGAACTGACGTGTGGTCAAGTCAGGAGGTGTATGCTTATAATGTTCCACGCTGTAAATAAATATAAAACTGAAACAGCAATTGCCTTCAGCCCACTTCACCAACTTGCTTTCTCCAGTGTAACACTGCTTCTAACAATCTTTATTCTAGAGTTTACAAGAGGGTGACCCCTTAATGGAAACATAATGGGGCTTGAATGATCTAAATGGGTCCATTTCTTGGCAATACTGAAACGGAGTGATTTTCACTCCCAGCAGTCAGGGATAGAGTGAGGGCTTTGGGAAGCAGCAGACTAAAGCCCATGGCCATGCCCATGCCCAACTCTGCTCTCTGGTGAACCCAGTGAAGATTCATACAGAGAGAGGGAAATAAGTAAGCCACTACTGACTTCCACCAGGGTGGGAAATTAAAATTGATTGTGACCAGGAAAGAGATGGGGTGTCTGGTGACGTGGCGTAAAGATAACAATTTCTCCATCAACCTCAGCAAAACGAAGGAGCTGGGCATTAACTTCAGGGAACAGAGTGGAGGACATGTCCTGTCTGCGGTGGAGATGGTTGAGAGGGTCAGGTTCCTGTGAGTGACGATCACCGACAGTCTGTCCTGGTCCACCTAAGTTGGCACTCTGGTCAAGAAAGCACAACAACATCTCTACTTCCTCAGGAGGCTAGGGAAATTCAGCATATCCACAAGGACTCTTACCAATTTTTGTAGATGCACCATAGACAGCTTCCGATCTGGGTGCACCATGGCTCAGTACGGCAACTGCTCTGCCCAGGACCACAAGAAACTGCAGAGAGTTGCAAACACAGCCCAGTCCCTCACACAAACCAACCTTCCATTCATTGGATCCGTCTCCCCTTCCTACTGCCTCAGGGAAGCAACCAACATTATCACAGAGCCCTCCCACCCTGGTATACTCTCTTCCAATCCCTCTTCCATTGAACAGATTCAAGAACAGCTTCTTCCCCGCTGTTTGCAGATTTTTGAATGGAATTCTCAAATATTAATGTTGATCTCTCTCTCTCTCTATGCCTTCTCAGTGACTGTAACACTGTATTCTGCACTCCGTTCTGCTACCCTGATGCAGTTTGTATGGTACAACCTGCCAAACAGCTCACTGCATCTCGGACCATGTGACAACAATCAATGAAATCAAGCCAAAAGCAGATGCCAGGAATCCTCACAATGTCGATAAGAGATGCTTCGATCATCCTCATGAACCATATACAGAAGAAAACCATAACCTGTTGCTGTGTCTGTCTGTCACTCCAGTTTCCTTGTTCCTTTTCCTCACCTGAGGCTTCTCTGTTTCCTCAGGCACTGCTGGTTAAATCTCTGCCAGGCTGTTGGCATCTTTTGCAGTCCTTTGTGAGGTTTCATATATTTTAAAAACCTTATTGTATGATGTTCAATTAATTCCAAGACAAACATTGAGGGTGTAAAAACAATCAGGAAACCAAGCATCAGCATCAGTAAGGTAACACCCCCTTACCCTTTCCAAATATTAAACTATTCATTACAGCTTGGTAGGGTCTGCATTGACATGTACACAGGGAACCTGGCACTGTGCATATTGCAAAAATGCCAAACACAAGACACAAGAGGGTCGGTATAAATTTGCATCAGTTCCAGTTTTAATTTGCAACCAGGAGGTGCCTGTGGACAGAGTGTGAAATGAAGATTTCAGCTTCCGGATTGAACACTTCTCTTAGGAGATCACAGATTCACATCTAAAAGGACAGCCAAAGGAAAAAAAAATGGTTAAAATGTCACAGGCAATTTGCTGGAAAGCTTTGCTGGGGAACGGTGTCCTAAGTATGAGAAAGGTCGCGAGCTATTAAGGCGACAAAAGGTACATTGGCCTTTAGTACAAGAGGATTTGAGTATAGGAATAAAGATGACTTATAGAGGGCCTTGGTGAGACTGAATTTGGACTATTGTTTGCAGTTTTGCTCTCCTTATGAATAGGTATACTTGCCATAGAGGCAATGCAATAAACTCCTGTCAATCTAATTCCTGGGGTGAGGGGATGTCCTTCAAGGAAATGTGAAATAGACTTACACCTATATTCTCAGGAGGTTAAAAGAATGAGGGCTGCTCGTATACAAACAAGATTCTTATGCAATTGATAGATTGATACAAGGCTGATGGGGAATCTAAGACCAGGGAGCACAGTCTCCAAATCAGGGACAAACTGTTTAGGGTGCAATGAGGAACAGGCTCTTCCCTCAGAGGGTTGGGACATCTTTAGAATTCTCTACCCCAGACAGCTGCGGAGATTGAGTTATCAGGTGAGATCAAGAG
The DNA here is from genome assembly GCF_037043375.1 of Chiloscyllium plagiosum. Lineage (NCBI taxonomy): Eukaryota > Metazoa > Chordata > Chondrichthyes > Orectolobiformes > Hemiscylliidae > Chiloscyllium > Chiloscyllium plagiosum. The sequence goes on from NW_028270180.1 coordinate 3,060,825, forward strand.
ATTTCTAAATCAAAAGCAGACCAGGGTTATGGGGCTAATGAAGGAAAACGGGAAAGTAGAGGATCAGCCACTGTAGAGCTAAATTACCTCCTCCTGCACCTGTTTCTCATGGATCCACTGCATTAGCAGAGCCAAGCTTGAGTAATAGAGTACGCCCAAGTGAGGGTTAGAGATCCACCATCCAAGTGATCTACTGGGATCCCCTCCTCCCTGCTGTGGATATTGAGTGAGGATGGGCACTAGATTCGGGTGTGCTTTGTCCACAGTTGACTGTCCTGCCCCCATGCACCATCTAACATGGAGACATTGGACAATGTCCCCAACAAGATAGGCAGCAACTTGAAGAGAAAATATTCCATGGATAGAGGTTAGAGAAAGGATGACTCTGGAACGGCCTGTGGAGCTACACTGGGACTTCCTTGAGGTGTCTGGTTTAGACCTACTTGAGATGTAAGCTCCTGGGTTAAGAACAAGCAATGCTGGAGGAACTCAGCAGGCATCTGTGGAGAGCTTTCTCACCTAAACCTGATGAGTTTTTCCAGTTATTTTTATTCTGATTTCAGATTTCCAGCATAAGCAGTGTTTTCCTTTTGGAATGGTGTGGGGGATTTCAAACCAAAGGCCAGGAATCCAGAAAGAACTTCCTGAAAAGCCTGTGATAGATGCACTGTCAAAGCAAGTGGCAGGATAGGGACAGATTGAGAGTAAGGTGTTAGTGCCCACGGCTAGGACAGCAGCTATGACTGTTTCTCATTTGTCCTGAGCACAGAACCTGGAATGTGAAGTGGTCAAGGTTGCTGATGACCTAGAGAACAGGGTGGAAGCAGTGCAAGCAGCTCTGAAACAATGGGCAGGAGATGACAGGGAGGCAAACCCTCACTGTTAGCTGCAGAAAGGAGCAAGATGTGAATTCTGTAAGTTTTGGGGAAATGGCTCAACATCAATGAAGTTAGAGGAGAACCAGGAGCCCAGGCTGGATGCTGCCAACAATTACAAAGCAACACACAACAATACAAACTGAGCACTAAAGTGTATCATGAAACCACAAGTCGAACTCAGAGAAAGTCATCAGTCAATCTGTTTCAGATTCTGGTTAGGCTACAGGGAGAATATCTCATGCAGTTCTGGTTACAAAGTAATGACATTCAAGAACTGGGGGGAACAGAGAGAGTGAGTGGGGTGTCCATGAGGTGAATAATGAGGGTGTAGACCTGAATAGGACGTTAGAGATGGCAAGACCTGAGCTTATGCAGGTACATGGCATTTAAAGATATGAGAATAGTAAATTAGGGACATGCCTAAACATCAAAAGTCCAAGGATAGGGCAGTAAAACACAGGCTCCAGGCTGTAACATAGAACATTTCTGAATGGAGACTTGAACGCTCCACTTCACCCGATGAGAATAGAGAGATGGGCCCAATGTCCAGAGTGTGGTATCATTTTAAAAACCAATTGGAGAATGGAGGGTCTTTCTGAATGGACAGAATGACTCCCTCAGCTATAATTCCCTTGAGATTTCCAGGTCTGGAGAGGAAGGGAGTGGTCCAGACAGGTTGTACTGGGACAACATTTGAGGACACTAATGACTCACTTTCTTGTCCAAATAAAGTAAACATCAGACAATTCCTCCTCCAGGATTAAGAACCTGCTGCTTTTCCCCTCTTCCTCCAGTTTACACAGACCGGGTCTTCCTGTTCACTGCAGCATGACAATGTCAACACAGCCAGACCACAGGAAGTAGCACTTACTCAGTGTCACTGTGAAAAGGCAGTGGATTAGAAATGTTCATAACAGTTCAAGATAAGAGAAAGCAAATGACAAATCTACCTTTTGTTTGATTTACCCTTTGCTAGAAAGGCCTGAGAGTAAGCAATCAGAATTGTTCATTGAAATTTATTTGCTCCTGCCTCATTCTGATGTTCATAGAGTCAGAGATGTACAACATGGAACAGACTCTTCCGGCCAACTCGTCCATGCCGATCAATATATCCTAAATTAATCTAGTCCTATTAGCCAGCATTTGGTCCCAATCCGTCTAAATCCTTCCTATTCATATACCCATCCAGATGTCTTTTAAATGCTGTAATTGTACCAGCCTCCACCACATCCTCTGGCAGCTCAATTCCATACACACACCACCCTCAGCATGAAAAAGTTGCCCTGTAGGTCTCTTTTATATCTTTCTCCTCTCACCCTAAACCTATGCCCTCTAGTTCTGGACTCCCCCCACCCCAGAGAAAAGATCATGACTATTTATCCTGTCCATATCCCTCATGATTTTATAAACCTCTATAAGGTCACCCCTCAGCCTCCGACGCTCCAGGGAAAATAGCCCCAGCCTGTTCTGCCTCTCTCTGTAGCTCAAACCCTCCAACCCTGGCAACATCCTTGTAAATCTTTTCTGAACCCTTTCAAGTTTCATGACATCTTTGCTATAGCAAGGAGACCAGAATTGCACGCAGTATTCCAAAAGTGGCCTAACCATATCCCTGTCCAGCGAAATCTGGAAAATGGTTAACACTTTGTGATTTCAGGCCCGAGAAGTCTGCCCAGGTATCTCAGTTGTTCCAAGTGAGTGAGTGCCCCATTGCTCTTGTCTACAACACCACAGGTCACGGCACAAAACTGAAATACATTTTCCAGATGGCCATATGAATAATTCATTTGTATCAGTTGTTATACAAAAACAATTAATCAGAAAATTTAATAAACATAATTATGGTTTCATTATCAAAGAAACCTAATTTGTTGAAATGTAATAATTAGTTAACATGCAGTTAATGGGATATTCTTTTAATCAGTATTTTAAAAGAACTGTTTGGGTTTAACCTTGAACTGAGGTAGAGGTCTTTCTTCTAAAAAATGGGAGTGATCAGCTGGGCCACTTGTTCCTAGTAAGCTTTTCTCCAACTCAGCGTATTCTTTGTGTTCTTCCCTCCAGACAAAACAAAGACTGCTCCAAACCAGGTGCCATTCAAACTGTCTTGACAGAGCTCCCAGAAAAAGCAAGCAGTTCTCACCAGTCATGTGGTTTCATGAAGCCTTGTTCACAAAAACTTGCAATGACCACAGTGGACCTTCAATGACCTCTTTTATAGAAAACACTCCAGCAATGTTCACAAAACATGAAATAAATCCCCTTTTCCACAATCCTTGAAATGATAAGGCCTCCAAGCAATGTGAATTGTGAAGGGTCTCTGTAATAGAAGAAGTGAAGTCTGTGATACACTGCTCACAACAGCTGCAGGATAATCCTAACGTGATGCTGAACAAAAGGAAACAACAAAGACTCCGCACAGCTGACAGCCCGATACTGTGGATCTGAACAGACTGCAGGCTGGCCGTGTATATCATATCCCTACTTCAGATCCTAAGGCATACCATACAAAAGAAAATCATGGTGATGCAGTCAGTTGCTGTAGATACTACAGCTTGCATTTAAATAGCACCCTCAGCGTCAACATGTGTTTGCCTCGAGCTTTTTAAACCATAAACCAACCCAATGCACTGTACACAGAGTGTTCAAGCGACATCTGACAAAAGCCACATAAAATCAGACATTTGGACAGTGTGCTCAGATGCAGGAATGTTTTGGAGAAGGGAGAGGTAGGGAGGGGATGTGAGGAAATCCCAGCTGCTGGTGCCCTAGCAACTGCTGTCAATGAGAATTCAGAGAGAATTCAACAGAAAGTCGCATCAGGAGGAGATATTGGAAGTTACTGTAATGAGCAGAAATGTTTACACTGGCGATGCATTGAGATGGAGATTTGGAAATTGCCTTTGATAAGAAACCATAAGCTCCTGGTTTGTTTATATGACATTCTTTGGTTTTTTTTTACTTTAACAGAGTGTTCCCCCATTTAAAATAACCAGGAGTAAAGAATTGAGATAATTGTGTTCAGTCAGCAGAATACTCAATAAGTAACATCTCAGCTAAACAAAAAGTACAGAGGTATAACAAGAAACAAATTGGAACAAGAGTTAAAAATAAGTATAAAATTTTGATATTCCTGGCAGGTTTTACAGTCAATGAAATAGCAGCAAATCTAAGGGCTCATTTGGTTCAGTGGTAATATCCGTACCTCTAGGCCAGGAGACCAGGTTTAAGTCTTTGCCATGGAGATGCGTCAGAGCATGTCTGAAAAGGTTAATTAGGAAAAACAACTAAAATGCTGATATTAGGTTATCACAAATGACTGAAACAATGGTAACTGCCCCAGTAGGGTCCATCCACTCAAGAATCGATGATTGGATCAGACTGTTTATATATAAGTTTATTTTTTTTTAAATCGACTTGAAATTATGCTCAATAAAACAAAATCAACGGGAATGAAGTTCTCACCCTTTGAAAGTCCATCACACATGATGTATGTTCTCCATACAGCGAGATCATCACAGATTCTGAGGACACATACTGACAGGGTCTTCCATAAGAGATAATTGCTCACCACAATCCCATCGACTTAGGACAAGAACAGTAGAGAAGGATGTCTCCCTACTCTCACAACCAACGTTCATGTCTCAGCCAAAACCAAACCCAACTTGTCCTCCATCTCAATCCCCTTTTACAATGGGATCTTGCTGTGTACAATGTTCCTATGTCTCTGTAAACACAGCCACTGTAAAGAATTTTCTTCATGTGGTCTGCTCTCTGAGATACCAGAGAGTCGAGTCTCGATAAACAACTGAATTCATGAAGAACTTTCCCTCCCCAGATTGAGGGAGTGCTGGGCACAGCATTTTGCAACTAATTCAATTTGGGCCAGAGATGTCTTTCTCACCAATTACTAAGGAATACAATGGAAAGATCTTGCATTTGTATAGCACCCTTAAGAACTCCAGATAGTCAAAAATATCTTATGGCCAATAAAGCACATAATGTCACTGCTGTGATAGTGAGAAAACAGTGACCAATTTGTGAACAGTAAATTCTCACCAACAACACATGATAGTGGGTGGCACGGTGGCACAGTGGTTAGCACTGCTGCCTCACAGTGCCAGAGACTCGGGTTCAATTCCCGCCTCAGGCGACTGACTGTGTGGAGTTTGCACATTCTCCCCGTGTCTGTGTGGGTTTCCTCCGGGTGCTCCGGTTTCCTCCCACAGTCCAAAGATGTGCGGGTCAGGTGAATTGTCCATAGTGTTAGGTAAGGGGTAAATGTAGGGGTATGGGTGGGTTGCGCTTCGACGGGTCGGTGTGGACTCATTGGGCCGAAGGGCCTGTTTCCACACTGTAAAGTAATCTAATCTAATCTAATAATGGTCAGAGTATCTGCCCTATAGGTATATGAGAGCTTAGCTTTGGCCTGGATTTGCTATGTACTGGGTGGGCGAAGGGGCAGTTGTTAGGTAGCACCACGTGAATATTACCTTTTCTTACGTAAGACAGATATTCCTCCCAGGCTGTTCCCATCCCTCTATATACCAGGAGGACAGCAGTGAGTACAGGACTGGCACCAATCTCCCTCTGCTTACATTCCAACCTGATGCTGTAGGGAACAAGGCAAAAGTGAGGAGTGCAGATGCTGGAGCTCAGAGTCGAGAGCGTGGTGCTGGAAAAGCACAGCCGGGTCAGGCAGCATCCGAGGATGGGATTATGCCCGAAATGTTGATTCTCCTGCTCCTCGGATGCTGCCTGACCTACTGTAATTTTCCAGCACCACGCTCGCGATGCTGTAGGGATGCAGCATTGAGGAGGATGAAACTCTGCTTTGCAAGCAGCTGTATCCTGGGGCATTACTGTGTTTAATGGAAAAGGTACAGTCTCCCGACCAGAGTGAAAATGAGAGGATCCTTGACATGACACTGCTAAATGTAAGGGGCTGAAAATACAACAGTTATCTACTATTTTACTTTGGACGTCAGCAACGTAACTGCTCAAAACTGTAGGTCAGCCTGACATAGCAGGATTCAGGCTCTCTTTGGGCTAAAGAGGCTAAACAGGAAAATGCACCCAAAGCCGAGCTCGTTACCTGACGTGTGGCACCATCGCCACTCTCTTGGATGCCACCTGTCAGCTTATCATTTCATAGAATCCCTATACTGTAGAAAGAGACCTTTCAGCCCATCAAGTCTGCACTGAGCCTCCAAAGAGCATCCCACCCAATCCCCATAGCCACACATTTCCCATGGCCAACCCACCTAAGCTGTACATCTTTGTGACTATGGGAGGAAACCGGAGCACCCGGAGGAAACCCACGCAGACACAGGGAGAATGTGCAAACTCCACACAGAGAGTCGGCTGAGGCTGGAATCGAACCCAGGTCCCTGGCGCTGTGAGGCAGTGGTGATAACCACTGAGTCTTTTCTTGCTTCTGTTCTGATTTGATCTGTCTGTCCCTAAAGATCACCACCTGTATCAGCAACAGTCTGATAGCTCATGCTGTCACAGAGACTGCAGAATCCACACCTCGATCACTGACAGCACTAACATGAAGCTGTGCTCACCAAGTCAAGGCAGCTTCAGGCTGCCTCCCACTGTCTGCTGTGTTAACTGACCTTTGCTGGTTTTCAGGGAGACCATGCATCCCGTGTCCTCTACAGATATGGAGTGAGGAGAATGTTCTTCCATTTGGCTCCCATTCCCACACCGGCAATCCCAGTTGGAAATCAGACATGCAGATGGATTAATCTCTGCTCCACAATGTCCCAACTGCTCACGCTCACTCCAGCCTGAGGAGCGAGGTGTTGTTGGTGGGATCAGTTGCTGAGGGATTGAGTCCCAGTACGGCTGGATTTCAGTAAAAGAGGGAGAAAGCCAACTGGAAAAATAAAGATCTGCAACAGCAAGATGAATAGGCCACAAAATTCACAATCGAAACAAATCCAGGTTCAGGGCGAGTTGGAAATGATGAAGCAATTCCGTGCATGCCCCCACACAGCACCCTGACTGGATTCGCTGGGTGGTTTTACACGCCTACTTGTAAAAATATCATAACCTGTTGTTGTGATTCTCAATTGATTTTCAACTCAATCTCTAGAGTTGTGAAGTAAGTATGCATGGCTGCACTGTACAGAAGGAATACTTCATTCACTCTCCACATGACAAATCAATTGCTCCGCAAGATTTCTTTTTGTCATTTTTAATATAAAAATGAATTTCCACTTGTCTTCTCCTGAAGAGTGCAGCTTTCACACAAGCTACAGTTACCAGTATCTCACCAAATTCTTCATGGCAACTTTGCTGGAAAATGCTATGTAGCCCCTAGACAGAAAGAACATCAAACTCAAGTTCAGTTCCATCTCTGATTGATGTCATGCACTCTTCAAGCAAATTCCACCAATCAAAACCAGCTAACTAACTTCCCTATACGATTCCGATATGTGGATGTTATGATCCCAGGTGTTGTTAATACTGGACATTCAGATCCCAGGGTGAAACCTGACTTGATAGATCATAGTTTTTTTATTTAATGAGGTTGTTTTTCACTGGAACACAGCTGCAATGTTGCAAATTTGGTTTTAACAATAAAACAACAAGTTATTGGATTACTTACAGTGTGGAAACAGGCCCCTCGGCCCAATAAGTCCACACTGACCCTCCAAAGCGCAACCCACCCAGACCCATTCCCCTACATTTACCCCTTCACCTAACACTACAGGCAATTTAGCATGGCCAATTCACCTAACCTGCACATCTTTGGACTGTGGGAGGAAACCGGAGCACCCGGAGGAAACCCACGCAGACACGGGGAGAATGTGCAAACTCCACACAGACAGTCGTCTGAGGCGGGAATTGATCCTGGGTCCCTGGCGCTGTGAGGCAGCAGTGCTAACCACTGTGCCACCCCAAAATGAATGAAAGTAAAATAGAATGAACCAACCTATTTACAATTTGAAATATTTCAAAATGCATAGTGAAATATAATCTCCTCTATGCCAACAAGACAATGTTACATGTGATAGGACTCAAACACCAGAGAGAATTGCCTTCTCTTTCACATTGATAGGTTCAACTTATTTCTTTATTCCAATTTCTACTCTTAAGGGTTTGATAGTTTTTTCTTGATTGGACATACAATAGAGCTGAGACTTCCTTAGCCTCAAATAATCCCATCAGGATCCTAATCAAACACTTCTGGTCTGGAATTCCAACAAAAGCCATTACACTGAGGTTGCATTTTTCTTACCAGTTCTGAACAAACTCTTTTCTCGAGGAGAAACTGTTTCATACATCCAACTTCAACCAGCACTTCATTTCGTTTCCTGAGAAGGTCGGTGCTGTAGCCCCGGCAGGAAGATTTGGAAACATGCAGGGCGTCATCAATTGCATGTCCCACCGAGAGGGCCAGATTTTAACACTGTAGCATTTATTAACAGGAAGGAGTTCCATTTAATTAATGTTAGGATAATCTATGATCATCATTACTACTCTTGGAAGTATTGCCTGGCATCTCTCGTGATGCCTATGTCCTGAAGCGCTGAGGTACCTTGTTGCATTTGAGGTGCCAGACTGATTACGAGAGGACAAGAGCTATTTACTACAACTAGTGTTGGTGACAGCACTATGTAACTCTTTAACTGATGCAGAGCGCACAGATATGTTGTTGTTGATGCTTCAACCAGTGTGGTGGTGGTGGTGGTGGTGGAGCAGAGCTTTGGAATTGTCAGAACTTTTGCCTTCAACACCTCCTGCTCTCAATTTGTTCACTGCCCTTGGTTCCCCCAACTATGGGATGCCATGCTTAGTAACCCTGACTATGGGATGTTCTACGACTCTCTGTTACAAAGGGAGAACAGGATCAACATTAACCCTGTACTTTATAGATCGCTGACCAATCAATTCAGTAATTAAAGCGTTCATGGCAGATATCTTAAACGTCAGGAGTGAAAAGCTCTTCAGTTAATAAGTTACAAATTATTTTTTAATGCTGAATGATTGTTCTGAGTTTACAGTAACATCCATAAATCAAATGTTTTTTCTGAACTAATCATTTTACAATTACCAGCAATGTAATTAAAACCTGTAACTCACTCTCAGCTGACACACTCCTGTTGCATGGTCCTCTGTAACATACAGTACATAGCAGGTCAGAGAGAGAGATTTATTCCTGTCTGGCATTATGCGATCGTTCTTTGGTGAACACCACACCGGGCAATGGTGGCACAGTCTCGGTTATTTTATCGATTTGGTACGGATAAGGCAGCAATGGGCTGTTATGTATGGAGCAGAGATTCCAAATCTCCATTCATCAAGCCTGTTGACAGCTTTACCTGTTGCTAGGTTTGTGTGAGCCATGGATTGGCTGCTGGCCAGTGTCTGCTGAGGGTCTACTCTATTAAGTCGTGTTAAATGAGGTGGAAAAATCCCTGGCTGGTAAACATTCACATTTGTCATTTTGCTTCATTGAATACAGTGGCAGTGTAATAAGAACAGAGTGGAAACTTGTCTATGAATATCCCTTAGATGGCCCACTGACTGAATGGTTTGTGGTTTGAACATTTTAAAATTCTAACAATTTCCAAAGCTGGACAAAGCTCAAAAAAATTCCATTATACATTTTGAAACAAAATACATAAACACCCATCAACCCTCTCTCTTGTTGTGAAAGCTCCATTGTACCCTCCATTTAGTCCTGTGTCAAATTAACCTATTACTGGAGACTTCTGTAACAGCTACGTTTCTAAGATTTATCTTGCTGTCAATAATCAGGATAAGTGCTTAACACAAAAATTAGTGACCACCACATCATTAGCGAGCCTTGTGTACCTGAACCGCTGTATTCCATTACTCAGGGTGTCTTAGATGTTGAAATGTTTGCAGGAACATTGATGTCAATGAGGCAAGTGTGGTAGCCATCTGCACACAGCAAGATCCCAGCATCAGCAGATAAAAGACTGCTTCATTTCTCTTTCAGTCAAAGGGTTCCTCGTGAAGTTTCAGATAGCGCCGTGAGATCGTTCACAAGCTCCAGCAACACTGGAACAAGCTTCAATATTGCATCTGAAAGAGAGTATCTCTAACAGAGTGGCACTCCATCACCACTGTGCTGACATCTCAGCCTGAACAATGCTTTCAGTTCCTCGAGTCTGGACTGAGCAGGATTTTTCAAAGATTGAAGACTGTTCAGTTCAATCATCTTCTCCTGCTCCGATAATCCCCTGCAGATGATTTTGAAACTCACACATTAAATTATCATAATTACCACCCACTCCCATTTTGGTCCTAATTAGCTCAAATGCAACAATGAACACTTTGCAAATGAAATCACAGGCCCTTACAGCGGGGGAGGGGCAGAGGCAGGGAGCAGGGGGACATCTAAACAGGGAATTCAGAATCTCCTCAGTTCAGGGACTGACTCTGAGCTGGCTGGCCCCAGTCAGTGTACTCTGCACGTGTAAATGAAGGGGCATGATGGGATGCACTAAAACAAAATGAAATCACAGGCTCTGGAACAAAACCAGAATGGGTTTTCCCATTGTACAAGATGGCCGTCACCGTTTAACATGGCCGCCGTCATCTATCATGCAGTTGTACCATTGACATCACACTGTCCCTCAGAAAGGAGAAGAATTGTAGTGAAGAATTATTTTGTTGCAAAGGCGTCTTCAGGAAGAAGCTCATAAGTTACTAAAGTTATCGCTTTAAAATCATAACCATTCTCGCTATCCCAAAATGCACAATGGGTAGATGATGTAAGTGTTAAATTAAACATTGGATGGATCGTGAAGACATTACAAATCTTTTCAGGAGAGCACCAAATGTCACTTGAATGTTGCTCCCACACACAGAGGAAGTGCTCCACCAATGGTGGTGCTGGCTACAAACCACAGCTGAGATTTGGCAAAGCCAATTGTGCAGATCAGAATCCCTCTGGACAGGGGAGGTGCTGGTGTAATGGTAATGTCACTGGGCTAGTAGTCACACACCCCAGGTTAATTTCTGAGGGCATGAGTTTGAATCTTACCGTGGCAACTGGTGAAATTAGAGTATAATAAAGACCTAATGGTGATGTGTAGCCATTGTTGTAAAACACATCTTGTTCACTCAAATCCTTCAGGGAAGGAAATCTGCCATCTTTACCCGGTCTGGTCTACATGTGACTCCTGACCCACAGCAATGTGTTTGACTATTAACTGCTCACCAGGAAATTAGGGATCGGTGATAAATATTGGCCGAGCCAGTGGTGCCCATGTCCAGTGCATGAATAAAAATAAATAAACAGAGATGAGGGACTGAATCAGATCTGCCATCCAGGAAACTCCCCATTTACAATTCCAACTGAATCCTGAATGAGACAAGATGACAGAGAATGAGCCTTTCCCAAGGTCCTGTTGTAAGTTACCCTCTCACCAGTTTTACTGTGTGCCTCAGTCACGGTGAGAGAGGTGTTTCTTGAAGTTAGGTCTGAGGTCCCACTCTATGACCTTACCCATTCAGTCAATAAGCACATCGACCTGGACCCAATATACCGGCCACTGCAGCGGGCAGCTGGAACTGACAACCGGAAGCGGCAGATTCAAACCACTCCAAATGCCGGAGGAAAGATCACAGAAGCGCTTCACAGGAGGCTCCCAAGCACTGAGGATGTCACCTAGACAGGGGACGAAACCGCTGCAACACAAATTCCCAGCTCGGCGAACAGAACCACAACAATGACCTTACCTATATTACTCACTGACCTGATCACTTCCTTCAAGACTCCAGCATCCTCATTGGGCTCAAATGCCATGGATTAGCAAGACCAGAGACAGCCAGAGAGAAAGCTGGCTTTCATGGGTGCAATTCTTGACATTGAAAAACCAGGGGAGAGGAGAGCTTGGACATTGCAATCTAAGCGATGACTGAGTTAAGAGATGTGAAGAATGATGATTTCAGTAGGAGCCAGGGTGTAAACATTGTGTGTGGGCTGGAGGTGTTGGAGTTTAGGAAGCTTCACTAACCCAGAAACAGGCTCCTGTATGCGACACCGTTACTGACACTTCATTAACACAGTTAGCTGGAACAGATTCCATTTACAACATGTAATGGCCAACCCTCGGTAAAGAACCACACTCTCCTATTTCTGACTTTTAATACTGCCTGCAGATTACTGGTTTATAAGGATTTGTGTTCACATTAAGGGCTCCAATTATGTAATTATCACCTGGATGCACTAACACAAAAATATTCCAATTAGTCAGCCAGCAAATGGTGCAAAGTAAGTAACAGATGAATGAACCTGTAATCATATATTGAGGAAATGAATGTGTTAATTGTTTATATTGTGACTGTTATTACAGTTTGTTTACAGTGACTGGCGATTATATCAGAACAACTTTGTTATTTAATTCAGCATTAAAAAGGTCGAGAATTGCTTTCCTGATTACTTGATTGGTCTGTGCATGACCCAGTGCTGAAATAAGCTACATACCAGTAACAATTTGTACTTCCACAGCTATCTTCAAGCAATAAGTCTCCACAGCGATGGAGAAAAAATTTAGCAGGCAGAGTATTGATTGTGGCTGAAGAAATGAACAAAGATGTCTCCTGGGCAGAGGTTTCTGAAAGGGAGTCATTGCAGGGTGCCCTGGGAATAACGTGCACTGTCAATACTGGCTGTTCCATCTGATGTCAGAGGAGACCCGTACTGACACATGACATGTCGGAGGAAAGCCCTGGGAGCAAGATGGACTGGTGCAGAGGGGGCTGCGAGCAATATTTTGAAATCGTGACAGGAAGTCAAGCGAGGGTGGGCTAGGGGATATCAATGTTCTCCAGGGAGAGCAGGAGCAGGCCAGAATAGTTCTGGACAAGTTACAACTTGCACAGAAGAGGTGATAGCCCCAGTGGATTTACCGTGAGCCTTTTAACCCAGACACCCAGATAATGTTCTGAGGGCATGGGTTCAAATCTTACCATGGCAGATGGTGGAATTAAAATGATAATAGTGAAACCATTGTTGGAAAAATCCACCTGGGTCACTAACATTCTTTAGGGAGGGCATCCTGCCATCTTTACCTGGTCCGACCTACATGTGACTCCAGACCTACAGCAACATGGTTGATTCTTAACTGGCCCCTGGTTAATGAGGAATGGGCAATACATGTTGGCCCAGCCAGTGATGTCCATATCCTGTGAGGTCTAGGATGTTGCTGACCCTCTTGGTAGTTTCTCCTTCAGGCAAGCCCTTGTTAATTCCGAATAATTCTGTTAAATCCCTCCTTTTCTGTGCTCAAGAGAATAATCCCAGCATCACAATTCTCTCCACATAACTGTAATCTCAGCCTTCCTCCCGGGTCTCCATAGCCCCTCACCCTCCTCTCTGAAGCCTTTTCATCACAAGCTCATTGTAATGATGATGGAACAGCAGGATCTGAGCAGGACTCCCACTCTCACCACGTATCTAGTCACTCAGAAGGTGAGGACTGAGGAGGACCTGGGGCAGCTCTGATGACCCTCCAGATGAATGGCCTCTGTGAAGGATGGGTGCCCAGCTGGCAAGAAGCAGGAAGGGAGGAACATGGATCAGAAAGCGAAAGTAGTCGAGAGTGTGGTGCTGGAAAAGCACAGCAGGTCAGGCAGCATCCGAGGAGCAGGAGCATCAATGTTTCGGGCAAAAGCCCTTCTTCAGGAAGAACCATTCCTGATGAAGTGCTATTGCCGGAAACATCGATCCTCCTACTCCTCGGATGCTGCCTGACCTGCTGTGCTTTTCCAGCACCACACTCTCGACTCTGATCTCCAGCATCTGCAGTCCTCACTTTACCCTAGAAAGCAAAAGTATCTAACATGTGATCCCTAAGCTTGAAAGAGCATGTTCCATGCCCTCAAGGGATTCCTCATCAATCACTGATGGAAGCCAAGTGTGCCTGTGCTGCTGTTAGTGTTGTAAAGTGCTGACTGATTATTGCCTCCCTGACTTTGTACCTTCATCTTGGGGCTGTGCAGGTGTCTCATTAGTCCGTTGCTGTTCCTGTGCGCTCTTGCAGAGAGACAGAGAGAAAGAGAGGCAATCAGTAAATGCAACTGCTTCAAACAGCACCCTCGAACATCACAGTCGATTAGAAACAAGAGAGCAAGGGGCAAACACTCTGGGGAAGATTGGCAAGGCTTTGCTTACAGAGAGGTTGCTGATGAAGGACTGTGCAATAGCCATGATCAAGTGGACCCTGTTTCCAAATAATCTGTCTATCCCACTTGTTTAATGAGCTGCTTGAGTGGAGCTGAATCCATTGATTTCCTGGAGTTTAACGCTGCACCCATTAACACTGCACCCTGAAGAAGCCAACTCCACAGTTTCCCAGGCTCATCAGGAAAGTGGCAATGTCTAGGGTTGCTCTCTGCTGTTTCTGTCGTGGGTTGAGCAGGGCGGGAGTAGCTCACGCGAAGAAAATGTTTTTCCCTAACAATGACAGAGACAGCACCAGTGGTTGGAATATAAAAACAGGGAGGTAATGCTGGGACTGTATAAGTCACTGTTTAAGCCACAGCTGGAATTCTGTCTACAGCTCTTGTCACTATATTACAAGACAAAAATAATAGCAGTAGAGAGAGAGTACACAGGAGGAAATTTACCAGAGCTGGAAAATTGGTGCTGTGAGGAAAGTGTGGATGGCCTGTGTTCGATTCTTTCAGAATGGAGGACATTGAGGGGTGATGGAGTTGAGCTGAACAAAGCATCCAGATCAACGGAGCTGAGGTAGCGAGGGTCAGAGGTAGAGGGAGTCTGAGGTAGCGAGGGTCAGAGGTAGAGGGAGTCTGAGGTGGAGAGGGTCAGAGGTAGAGGGAGTCTGAGGTGGAGAGGGTCAGAGGTAGAGCGGGTCTGAGGTACAGAGGGGGTCTGCATCAAGATCCTCGGGAAAGACGATAATCAACTTGTCCTGGACCACCCACGTTGATGTGACAGTGAAGAAAGCACAAGAACGCCTCTTCATCCTCGGGACGCTCAGGAAATTCTGCCTGTCCATAAGAACCCTCTCCAACCTTTACAGATATACCATTAACAGCATACTATCTGGGTGCCTGGTACGGTAATGCCTCTGCCCAGAACTGTAAGAAACTGCAGTAGGTGGTGTGCACAGCCCAGACCATCACGGAATCCAACCTGCCATCCATGGACTCCACCTACTCTTCTTGTTGCTGTGGAAGGGCCGCCAATATTATCAAAGACCTCTCCCACCTCGGTAATGCTCTCCTACAACCCCTTCCATCAGGCAGAAGATACACAAGCTTGAACACACACCAACAGGTTCAGGAACAGTTTCTTCCTTGCTGCTGTTATTAGACTGATGAACAGACCTCTCTAATTCCAAACCTAATGCTGATCTTGCTTTGTGCCCCTCCTGTGCAGCTGTAACCCTGTCTGCCTCACTCTGTCTAAACTCCCTATGATCTGTAGGTCCTTGTTTGCAACGATCACCCTGTACTGCTCGTAAAACGAAACCTTTCACTGTACTTCAGTATAGGTGACTACAATAAATCAATTCAAATCAAATCAAAATAACCAAGGGCTTGGATAGAATGGACAGAGAAGACCCATTTGCCCTAGTGGAGGGCAGTTATCAGAGGGTACAGGTTTAAGGTGATTGATAGAAGGGGTAGAGGGGACATGAGGATAAAGAGGGGATTGGGTGTCTGGAATTCACCGCCCAGTTTGGAGGTTGAGACAGTTACCTCCAACCTGTTTACGAGGTACCAGGATCTCACCTCTGTAAGGCAGGTACCAGGATCTCACCACTGTAAGGCAGGTACCAGTATCTCACCTCTGTAAGGCAGGTACCAGTATCTCACCACTGTAAGGCAGGTACCAGTATCTCACCTCTGTAAGGCAGGTACCAGGATCTCACCTCTGTAAGGCAGGTACCAGGATCTCACCTCTGTAAGGCAGGTACCAGGATCTCACCTCTGTAAGGCAGGTACCAGTATCTCACCACTGTAAGGCAGGTACCAGTATCTCACCTCTGTAAGGCAGGTACCAGTATCTCACCTCAGTAAGGCAGGTACCAGTATCTCACCTCTGTAAGGCAGGTACCAGGATCTCACCTCTGTAAGGCAGGTACCAGGATCTCACCACTGTAAGGCAGGTACCAGGATCTCACCACTGTAAGGCAGGTACCAGTATCTCACCTCTGTAAGACAGGTACCAGGATCTCACCTCAGTAAGGCAGGTACCAGTATCTCACCTCAGTAAGGCAGGTACCAGGATCTCACCTCTGTAAGGCAGGTACCAGGATCTCACCTCTGTAAGGCAGGTACCAGTATCTCACCACTGTAAGGCAGGTACCAGGATCTCACCTCAGTAAGGCAGGTACCAGGATCTCACCTCTGTAAGGCAGGTACCAGGATCTCACCACTGTAAGGCAGGTACCAGTATCTCACCACTGTAAGGCAGGTACCAGGATCTCACCTCTGTAAGGCAGGTACCAGTATCTCACCTCTGTAAGGCAGGTACCAGGATCTCACCTCTGTAAGGCAGGTACCAGGATCTCACCTCTGTAAGGCAGGTACCAGTATCTCACCACTGTAAGGCAGGTACCAGGATCTCACCACTGTAAGGCAGGTACCAGGATCTCACCTCTGTAAGGCAGGTACCAGTATCTCACCTCAGTAAGGCAGGTACCAGGATCTCACCTCAGTAAGGCAGGTACCAGGATCTCACCACTGTAAGGCAGGTACCAGGATCTCACCTCAGTAAGGCAGGTACCAGGATCTCACCTCAGTAAGGCAGGTACCAGTATCTCACCTCTGTAAGGCAGGTACCAGGATCTCACCTCTGTAAGGCAGGTACCAGGATCTCACCTCAGTAAGGCAGATACCAGGGTCTCACCTCAGTAAGGCAGGTACCAGGATCTCACCTCTGTAAGGCAGGTACCAGGATCTCACCTCTGTAAGGCAGGTACCAGGATCTCACCACTGTAAGGCAGGTACCAGGATCTCACCTCTGTAAGGCAGGTACCAGGATCTCACCTCTGTAAGGCAGATACCAGGGTCTCACCTCTGTAAGGCAGGTACCAGGATCTCACCTCTGTAAGGCAGGTACCAGGATCTCACCACTGTAAGGCAGGTACCAGGATCTCACCACTGTAAGGCAGGTACCAGGATCTCACCTCTGTAAGGCAGGTACCAGGATCTCACCACTGTAAGGCAGGTACCAGGATCTCACCTCAGTAAGGCAGGTACCAGGATCTCACCTCTGTAAGGCAGATACCAGGGTCTCACCTCTGTAAGGCAGATATCAGGATCTCACCACTGTAAGGCAGGTACCAGGATCTCACCTCTGTAAGGCAGGTACCAGGATCTCACCACTGCAAGGCTGCGAGTGGGTGCTGAAAGTCAGGATCAGAATTGACAATGGGGTTTTTAACTGCAGCTTGTGTAGACGTGATGGGCCGAATGACCTCTTTCAGTGCTGTTCTTTTCTACTGGTTCTATAGATACCACTAACTGAGAAGGATTTGGAGGAACCATACCAGTAACAATAGAGAAAGCTAGCACAGACTCCATCACACTAATTCCTGGATTGAGTTCAGAGTAGCTACACTCAGATTGCAGCCAGTTCGGAGTTCAAGTCCCACTCCAGGAACACAGGATGAGGTCTGTGCTCAATACTTCATTCCCACACTTTCAACCTCCCGGTGGCCCTTACCTTCCTAAGGTCTTATTGATGTATATCTTCCATAGCCACTTGGTGTTTCTGTAACCTACCTCCAATGGCTCTTCCTGCTTTGGGGTTTTAGAGAGTGGAAGTTAGTGGGCTATTACACTACAGAAGGCATCATCACTACCGTTGGACACATTTAATTGGCTGTGAAACATTTTGGGACACTCAGATTGTGAAAAGTGCTACAGAAATGTAAATCTTTCTTTTGCTTTTTAATTAACATCCACTTACAAAGAGGGAATGTTAGAGAGTATTTAGTAACAAGGACTTTGACTGATTGTGGTCCAAGGGTAGTGGGCTGGCGATACCTTTGCAAGTGCTGCCCGGGCTGATAGGGGAAGTAGCCACGGGGAGCTGATGATGGGCTAGTGTACTCACAGCATTGTATTGCTGGGAACTTGCTAATGTAAAATCCATTCTTGGTAGGACTAACATTGGTCATTCTGAGAGGGACAAGATATACAACAAGAAAGAAAAAATAAGATAGGGTTGATAAGGGTGCTGCAACAAGACTTAGATTATATCACCAACAGGCTTATCATGAAATCTGTCCTAATGCGTTTCTCTGATCGTTAATCACACAGTACATGCATGTAAATGGCTCACAGTCAAAGTTAAATGATCTGTTCTTCTCTGTCGGTCAAAGTCAGTTTGAGGTAGTGATGGACAGGAACCATTGAATGGATTCTAATGGTATCTATTTATACAGAAGTTGATAGATGGACGTTAGCATATTCTCTGACATGATTTCTAAACACAAGCAGTAGGATTGCAATAAACAGGAGCTGGTGTTCCCCTCCAAAAAATTCGGTGTCACTAACATTCCCATTGGATATTCCAGGCTCAATGGCATTTTCAGATACACATCATTCTCAGCTGGACATTGAGGGGTCTAACTGAGTGTGGCAGAAACATCAAGTGGATGCCTGTGCTGGGCTGGATCAGCAAGCTCAGAAGGAAAAACTAAAACATTTGCATTTATATAGTGCTTGTCACAGACAGTGGAGCACATTTCAGAGTGTAGTCGACATCCTAAATTCAGGAACATGAAAACCAACGTGTGTATAGTAAGCTCCCAGCAAATAGCAATGAGGTAATGACCAGGTCATTTGTTCTGGGATGATGATTGAAGGTTAACCAGGACACAACAGAGAACGTTGTCCATTTGGACCTAAGCAGTCAGCAAGACTAAAAGCAAGGCTGAGTGGCTCAGTGGTTAGCACTGCTGCCTCACAGCACCAGGGACCCAGGTTCAATTCCAGCCTTGAATGACTGCGTGGAATTTGCACATTCTCCCCGTGTCTGTGTGGAGTTTGCACATTCTCCCCGTGTCTGTGTGGAGTTTGCACATTCTCCCCGTGTCTGTGTGGAGTTTGCACATTCTCCCCGTGTCTGTGTGGAGTTTGCACATTCTCCCTGTGTCTGTGTGGGTTTGCTCTGGTTTCCTCCCATAATCCAAAGCTAGGTGGATTGACCATCCTAAGTTGTTCAGGGATGTGTAGGTTTTGGTGCATTAGTCAGGGGTAAATGCAGATTAATAGGAATGGATGTGGGTGGGTTACTCTTCGGAGGGTCAGTGTGGTCTTTTTGGGCCAAAGGGCCTGTTGCCACACTGTAGGGATTCTGTAAAGACATCTTTTTTGGTTGGAGTTTATCAATTACTCAGTCTTACAGCTCCTTTCACACACTAGCCTCCACTCCCCGTTTATACTTCATCCTTTTTCTGCTCAGTAATACTATTACACATCTTTGAATATCAATTTTACCATCAGCAAATTACCCTTGTATCTAATGACAAGGGCAATTTATGAGGACAGAGCATCATGGGTGAGGTAACAATAACAAAAGTAAGGGCAAGGTAGAGAGAGAGGGAAGAGGACCAAATTAAAATGAAATTGAAAGGGGTAATAAGGTACTCCAGCCCTTCTGGTGCACATCTCTCCCTCTCTGAAGGCATCGAGAGCGTTGATGGTTCACAATGTCTACCTATCCAATTGCTTAATTAATCAATTAACCCCAATTGCTTGCTTAATTGGTTGCTGTATTAACAAAGCTCTTTGCTGCTTGACCCTTAGTAGATTTTGCATATAAATTAGAAAGCACAGGGGATTTACTGATGGTGCTGGTGAATAGATGAAAAAAATTCATGGGTGGTGATTGTGGAGAGGAAGACACTCACTGTGTATAAGAACACTTCAGGATAAAGGAGGAAACCAAAGCTCCTTGGGTATTGCCATGGGATCTGGCACATTAAGGAGAAAGTGAGGTCTGCAGATGCTGGAGATCAGAGATGGAAATGTGTTGCTGGAAAAGCGCAGCAGGTCAGGCAGCATCTAGGGAACAGGAGAATCGACGTTTCGGGCATTAGCCCTTCTTCAGGAATGAAGAACACATCTGGCACATTAATCCAAGAGAGCAGCTGGGGAGAGATCCCATCTCCCTGCCCAATGTGGAGTGGGTGTCCATGCCAGTAAGGAGGCATTGCAAAACTCCTAGACAGGGATAGACACAGGAAGGATGTTCCCAATGGTTGGAGGTGTCCGGAACAAGGGATCATAGGTTAAGGATAAGGGGTAAACCTTTTAGGATTGAGATCAGGAAAAATTTCTTCAGCCAGAAACTGTGCAGCCTGTGGAATTCACCACCACAGAAAGTGATTCAGGACAAAATATAGAATCCTTACAGTGTGGAGGCAGGTTATTCAGCCCATCAGGTTTACACTGAACAGCATCCTACCCAAAATCAACCCTTTACCCAATCCCTGTAACCCTGCATTTCCCCCAGCTAATCCACCTAGCTGCACATCCCTGGGAACTACAGGCAATTTCCTATGCCCAATCCACCCTATCCTGCACATCTTTGGACGGAAACTGGAGCATCTGAGGAAACCCACACAGACAGTCACCTGAGGCTGGAATCGAACCCGTGTTCCTGGCCCCATGGGGCAGCAGTGCTAGCCATCGAGCCACCAAGATGGAGGTAAATAAATTTCACTCTCGTGGCTAAAGGGATCAAGGGATTTGAGGGAAGGGGAGGATTAGGGTATGGAGCTCAATGGTCAGCCTTGAATTGAATGGTGGAGCAGTCTCGTGGGGCCGAATGGCATACTCCTGCTCCTATCTCTAGGTTTCCATGTTTCTAAGATCCAGGGCATTTAGAAAACTGAGAAGAATGGATTTAAAAAGAAGCTCTTAATAAAAATGAAACAATGAATTCAGGAGGAGCACGTTGACCCAAGAAGCAGTGGGGCATGTGAAGCTCCCTGTCACAGGGAGGGCTTCAGGTGAATAGTGTCGATACATCCTGAGCAAGCTGGTCGGTCCATGCAGGGGAAAGAATGGTGTGAGGTCCGTTGGGAAGATGAAGAAGGAACAGAGATTGGGGGGCGTAGACTTGTGTGGAGGGTAGACCCATCGCTGTCGGACTGAGTAAGCTATATCTCTGAGACAAATTCTAGTTGAGAAGAACAAAGAACAGTACAGCACAGGAACAGGCCCTTCAGCTCAAAAGGCCTGTGATGACACATGAAACATTTCTAAACTAAAGGGTTTTTTGCCTCTACATGACCCCCATCCCTCGATTCCCTTCCTATTCACATATCCGTCTTAAATGTTGTTATTGTATTCCTTTCCACCATCTCATCTGGTAGTGCAGTCCTGGCACTTACCACCCTCTGTAAAAGAAACCCTCACTCTCACATCTCCTTTAAACTCATCCCTTTTTACCTTAAACCTGCATCCCCTAGTAATTGACATTTCTATCCTGGGAAAAAGACTCTGACTATCTATTCTATCCATGCCCCTTATCATTGTGTTCATTTCTGTTAGTAGCCCTTCATCCTTCCATGTTCAAGTGAAAACAAACCAAGTTTATCCAATCTCTCCTCATAGTTAATACCCTTTAAACCATCCTGGAAAACCATTTCTGTGCCCTTTCTAAAGTCTCCAGATCCTTCTGGTAGTGCGCTAACCAGAACTGTGCACAATATTCCAAATCTACACGCTTGTCACATGACTTGCTAATTGTTATACTCTATGCCCTGACCAATGAAGGTAAGCATGCATGTGTCTCCTTGACCATCTCATCCACTTATGTTGCCATCTTCAGGGAAGTGTCAACCTGTACAAAAGAGTGAGAAACTATCTCACTGAATCTTATACATTTCAGAGGAGAAGATTTAACAGTGTGAGAGAGAGAGAGAGAGAAAGGTCCATAGTAGGGTCTGGAAAAGAGGGCAGTGATAACCAATCACTTACAGTCTCACTGAATGACAATTATACAGTTCATTCTCTTCAATGTTCACCAGTCACAGCTACACCATTGGCTCAGAGATACTGTGCACAGTTATGACGACTGACCAATGGCAGACAGCAGGACACCACATAGTCAGCTACTGAAGCAGAATGCTGTCAAAATTCATTGCATGGTCCTCTATACAATCCAATTCCTTCCCCAGGCCACTTCCAACAATTGCCACTCCACACCTTACCCCCTCACCCACCAATAGATCTTCTCCTGTGACCCAAAGTCATCTTTCAAAGTGGAATCAGGGATCATTTGTCTTTACTTTGTATGTGGTCAAACATTCGAAACTGTAATCTTGTAGCCAGCGTGTGAAGTAAAAGCTGGTTCACCCAACCCTGGTTCAGGTTTACAAGGAAGAGAACCATTTCAAATAATTTAGAAAGCCTGACATTTACACTGGTTCAATCCCTGTACTTGGCAAATAATTAAGTATTAAACTGACCTACTTAAAATTACAATGAAGAGATTAACATTTAGCAAATTGAGAATTAGGGTCATTAATCTGCGGAAGAGTTCATTAAATGTTTAAACTGTATAATTGGACCCATATGTTTTAACCCATTATTGTCATGCTGAGGCTCAGTGGGTATTTTAGTTGCTGACCTCATCAGTCATTGCACACTCGCCCAACGTCACAGCATCAACCTCCTCCGACCAAGACCAAACCCCCCCCCCACCAACATTTATGGGTGTGCCATAGTGTTACGACATGGGGTAAACCCCCCTGCTTAAGTTAAACCAGCGACACAGAAAAGATTTATCCCGCACAGTAATCTGTGAAAATTCGAGAGGCCAAGAGCTAGTTAAAGTAAAAGTAACAACTTTATTTCTTAAAGTATAGCAGAGAATAATTAACTAACAACTATTTAAAACTCCTTCCTCTAACCTATCTTTTACTTTCCCTTCTACAATACTGGTCTGATAAAAATCCTGATTAAGATTTATAAAACAAAATTTCTTATCTCAAAACCAGGCAGCTTCTCTGCATTCCTGTCTTCTTTTCTTCATCTTGGAGATTCTGCTTCACAGGTTACTGATCGATAAAGGTACCTTTATGAGAGCTATTTTTCTGGCAGTCATTGCATGCTGGGCTTAACAGTTCTCCTCCCAACTGTTCAATTTTCCCCGGTCTTATACCCTCAAAGCATTGGATTGTGTCATTGGCTTTTAAGATTGTCAATATACTCAATTCAAACGTGATTGGGGTGGGTATTTTGGGGTATAATTTAAACTGATTGGCCGAATTCAAATTTGTTTTTGTCTCCAGTTGCTCAATCAAGTGTTACATTGTTTTTTTTTCAGAACACTCGGTGCTGTCAGGTAGTTCTACTAGCTTTTAACTCTCTTAAAGGTACACTACACCCACATCTTCATAACACTTCTCCCCTTAAGAAATAAAAGAACCATCATAATGAAAAGATGATTGTATTTTTTCCTCTTACATTACCCTAACATATAGAAACTTTAATATAAGTTCACCTTAACTTCTTCCCATATACCTATATATATAACATTAAATAAATACAAATCTCATCTAAACTCTCAGTTAAATCTGTGATAACACATCTGCAATTACATTCTTACGACCTGCAACATGTATGGTTTTTAAAGTCTGTAATATGAGACTGCAATGATATAGTGTCATATTCTTGTCTTTAAAGTGTTTGAAGAATGTAAGTGGATTGTGACCTGTGTATACAACCACCTCCGACACATTGTTTGTGACATACAGATTAAAATGTTGGAATACCAGGACCAAACTCAATCGTTCCTTTTTGATTGTGGAGTATTTCTCTGGTGGATGTTGATCTTCTTCGAAAAGTAACCACCTGGCAGTTCAATCCCATCCTCATCTTCCTGTAGGAGTACAGCTCCAATTCCTATGTCACTAGCATTGATGGCAACTTTAAAAGGTTTTGAAAAGTTTGGTGCAGCTAAAACTGACTTGGTGGTTGGTATTGATTTCAAATGGTTGATGCTTCCTGGGATAGTTCTTTCTACTGAAACTTTGTGTTCTTCTTCAGCAAATCGGTTAATGGTGACATCGCTGAGGTTTGGAACAAACTTCCGATAGAATCCACTGAGTCCGAAGAATCGAAGTACCATTTTCTTTGAGGTTGATCGCGGAAATTCCTCAATGGCCTTCGTCTCTGCTTTCCGTGGGGTCCACCTTCCATGACCGATGTTATGTCCCAAGAACGTCACCTCTGCTTTCGCAAATTCCGTTTTACTTAGGTTTATCAACAGTTTTGCTTCTTGTAGTCATTCAAAGAGCTCTGCCAACTGTACCATGTGATCTTTCCAGGACTTACTAAAGATCACTACATCGTCCAAATAGACTGCAGTTTGTTAACCCAGCCACAACTCTGTTCATGAGTCTTTGGAATGTGGCAGGTGCGTTCTTCATTCCAAAGGGCATCACTTTAACTGATACAGCCCACTTGGGGCTACAAATGCAGAAATTTCTTTCACTGTCTCTGATAAAGGTACCTGCCAATAACTACGCATTAAGTCCAACTTGGCGATGTAACTGGCTTGTCCGACTTTCTCAGTACAGTTCTCCCAATCTAGGAAATGCATGAATCCAATTTTGTAACGGCGTTGAGCTTCAGATAATCCACGTAGAATTGTTGAGTCCCATCCGGTTTGGGAACTAAGATGATCGGCGAACTCCACTCACTCTGGCCTGGTTCGAAGATGTCCTCGTTGAGCATGGCCTCCACCTCCATCTGGACCTGTCTGGCTTTGAAAGGATTAAGCCGATAGGGAATACTGCTCCAATAAAACAACATCCCTACGTCTACTTCATGTGCAATAGCATTAGTCCTCCCCATCTGATTCCTTGTACTGCAGTAGCAAATCTTTAACTGTGTTCTATTCTCCTGAGACAGATAGCTTACTAACCCATCCCATTCCTCAAGGACATCTTCATTTTTAACTCCATTTTGAGGCACATCAACATCCACATCATCTGGATTTGATTCCTCACTCTGTGGGACAGAAACTAACACTTGTTTCTCCAATTCTTTCTCTCCAGTATAATATGGTTTTAACATGTTCACATGATATAACTGATACCATTTTTCTTCTATCTGGCATCTTTACTAGATAGTTCACCTGACTCAGCGTTTTCTCAATTTGATAGGGATGACTAAACCTGGCTTTGAAGGGATCTCCTATCACTTGTAACATTATTAATACACCATCCCCTCAGGAAAACATCTGAGTCTCAGAGCTTTTATCTGCCAACTGCTTCATTCTATACTGTGCCCTGTTTAGGGGCTGTTTATCTAACTCACCGATTTAGATTATGTATCAGAGGTGAGGGAGAGACTAAGTGTGAGATGTCTCCAACTTTGATCCTGTCGATTTTTCTTTCATTAATTTCAAAGGGCCTCTCACTTCATGACTGAATATTAACTCAAAGGGAGTGAACTGAGTAGATTCATTTGGGGCATCCCTAATGGCAAACACTACAAATGGGTTACCTTTATCCCAGTCATTCGGGTAATCCTGACAGTATGCTCTCAACATGGTTTTCAAGGTCTGGTGCCATCTTTCTAAAGCTCCCTGGGATTCAGGATGATATGCACTGGATTTAAAGTGCTGTATACCTAAGCTATCCATAACCTCCTTAAACAGTCCAGCAGTAAAATTAGACCCTTGGTCCGACTGAATCTCTCTGGGTAGCCCACGCCATGTGAAGAAAGCTACTCTCTCCTCTACCACCCTTTTTGCCTTGATACTCCATAATGGAATTGTGGTAGGCACATCCATTATGGTTAACAAGTATTGGTCTCTGGAGGGGACCTACACAATCAATTATAACCCGTGTGAAAGATTCTTCAAATGTGGGAATTGGCAACAAAGGGGCTGGTTTTATTACCGTCTTGGCATGTATGACACGTACGGCAAAAGTTAGCCACATCCTTGTGCATCCCAGGCCAATAAAAATGTTTTTGTACCTTAGCCTGAGTCTTTCGTACCCCTAGGTGACCTCCTACAGGTAGCTCATGTGCTACCCATAACACCACCTGTCTGTACGCTACTAGCAACACAATCTGGTGCCCTTTGGCCCATTTCTCCTCTGCACTAACCTGCCATGGTCTCCATTTCTGTCTTAGGATTTTATCTTTCAGATAATAACCCTCCAGCATATTTTCTCCTCCTTTTCAGAGTATGCATCCACATATATATCTTCTATCATCTTGTCTTGATGTTGCAAGTCTCTTAGCCTTTCAGGAGTAAGCACTTCTGTCTGACCCTCTGCCTGTTCAAGTTTTTCCTGCACCATTACGTCAAACAGGGTGTCCGCTAACTGAACCTCAATTCCTTTATCTTTCTCTTTACTTTTCACTTCGTGCTGTGACTTATGATAGTGAGATCTGGTTACCACACAGTCTGGGAAAATACCAGGATATTTCTGTTTTAACTTCTCATTTTCGTGGTCTTCCTTGGGCTTCTCCACAACAAGGGGTGTCACTTCCACCGCGGATCCTGCCAAATCATTCCCAAGAACAAACCGATTTCCTGGAACTGACATTCTGTCAATCACTTCCACTGTAATTTCCCCCGTCTTAAGTTGGCACTCCAACCTGATCTTACATAGGAGAATGTCCAATTTCTGTCCATCTATTCCACAAATGATCACATTCCCGGGTAACGGATCAGAAAGAGTGCATATTCGCTCGTCTCTTACTATCAGCGACTGGTTAGATCCTGTATCTCTCAAAATTATAACTTCTTGTCCTTGTTCTCCTGTTCTTTCTGAGTAAACATTATCCTCAGAGGCGAATTCTTTGTAGAGATCAGGTACTAACCCTATATCCAGCCCCGACTAGTCTGCACTCTCCTGCAGCTCCTTGGGTCTCTTTGGAGTCTCCTTTACTACCGTCACTAATGCCACTAGCTTAGCTTCTTTTACCACATCTTTTCCCACAGTGCCTTTCTTTAATGACCAACGCTGTGACTTTACGTGTCCCACTTTACCACAGAGGAAACACCTGAGGCCTTTCAACTCCTTTCCACCCTCTTGGGCTTCTTTTTTATCCTGTGGTAAACTCCTAACAGTGTTCTCTATTCTTGATTTTAGATTTAGATTACATTACAGTGTGGAAACAGGCCCTACGGCCCAACAAGTCCACACCGACCCGCCGAAGCGCAACCCACCCATACCCCTACATTTACCCCTTACCTAACACTACGGGCAATTTAGCATGGCCAATTCACCTGACCTGCACATCTTTGGATTGTGGGAGGAAACCGGAGCACCCGGAGGAAACCCACGCAGACACGGGGAGAACGTGCAAACTCCACACAGTCAGTCGCCTGAGGCGGGAATTGTACCCGGGTCTCTGGCGCTGTGAGGCAGCAGTGCTAACCACTGTGCCACCGTGCCGCCCACTATGCCACCGTGCCGCCCAGTGTAGTGTAGGATCTCCCCTTCTCCCAACTTCTATCCCTCACAGGACGAAACTCTGGCCGAAAACTTGTCTTATGCACCAACAAGTACTCACCTGCTAGTTCTGCTGCCCTTCTCACTCCCTGAACTTTCTGTTCATCCACGTGAATTCTTAACATCTCTGGAAGTGAGTTTTTAAATTCCTCCAGCAGAATAATCTCTCATAGAGCCTCAAAGGTCCTATCTATTTTCAAAGCACGCACCCATCGGTCAAAATGACTATGTTTAATTTTTTCAAACTCAACATAATTTTTCCAAACTGACCTGGATCCTTCTTTATGTTTCTGAACCGCTGTCTATATGCTTCTGGTACCAATTCATAAGTACTTAAAACAGCCTGTTTAACCTCCTCATAATCTCTTGACTCCTCATCTGATAATGTGGTAAATACTCACTAGCTCTGCCGACCAGTTTAGTCTGAACTAGCATTACCCATAAATCTTCGGACCACTCCATCTGCCTCGCCAATTTTTCAAATGAAACAAAGAACACTTCAACATCTTTCTCATCAAAATATGGCAGAGTTTTTGACATATTTATATATATCACTAACTTCTCTTTTAATCTCAATCCTGTTAACTTGACTTTGCTGACTAAGTCGCAACTTCTCAAGTTCAAATTCTCTCTCTTTTTGTGTCTCCCTTTCTTCTCTCTCTCTCTTTGCTCAGCCAAGAACCTTCTCTCTCTCTCTCTTTTCCTCTATCTCTCTCTCTTCTCTCTATATTTCTCTTTCCATCTCTTTTTCCTTTCTGTCTCTCTTTGTTTATCTTCTAACTCCATTTTCCTCAATTACAATTTAAGTTTTTCTACCTCTACTGCACTTGTCTGTTTCTCTGACACACCCAAGTGTTTGAATAACTCCCTTACAAATTCAGCTTTACTTTTGGCCTTGGTTGAACACAAATCCAGCTTACTTGTTAATTCTAAAAGTATGGCCTTTTTCTTTCCTTCTAAACTTTCTTAGTAAATTTGAGAATCACCGTCAAACCCCAGAACCTCTTTAGCAATTTTAAGAGTGATTTCTCTCACTTTTAATTTAATCAACCCCAAGTTACCAAAATTAAACAAGTTGTCTCACCTACATTTTATTTAAAGATCTAGGACACTAACCTGCAAGTGTTTAAATCTGCTGGCTTTTTTCATACCCCCAAATCTATTCAAATCTGTCTAAACCAGTTCAAATCCCGACAACGAGCCCCCAAACTGTTACGACATGAGATAAACCCTCCTGCTTAATTTAAAACCAGCAACACACAAAAGATTTATCACGCACAGTAATCTGTGAAAATTCAAGAGGCCAAAACCTAGTTAAAGTAGAAGTAACAACTTTATTTCTTAAAGTATAACAGAGAATAATTAACTAACAACTATTTACAACTCCTTCCTCTAACCTATCTTTTACTTTCTCTTCTAAATACTGGTCTGATAAAACTCCCGATTAAGATTTACAAAACAAAACTTCTTATCTCAAAATCAGGCGGCTTTCGGTTCTTCTCTGTATTCCTGTCTTTTTTTCTTCATCTTGGGGATTCTATTTCACAGGTTACTCATTGATAAAGGTACCTTTAAGAGAGCTATTTTTCAGGTAGTCTCTACAATCTGGTGGCATGGTAGTTCTCCTCCCAACTGTTCAATTTTGCCCGGTCTTATACCCCCAACGCATCAGATTGTGTCATTGGTTTTTAAGATAGCAATATACTCGATTTAACCTGATTGGAGGTTGGTATTTTGGGTATAATTTAAACTGATTAGCTAAATTCAAATTTGTTTTTGTCTCCAGGCAACCAGTTAATCGAATTGTTCAACAGAGTGTTACATTATCTTTTTTTTCAGAACACCTGGTGCTGTCTGGTAGTTCACTAGCTTTTAACTCTCTTAAAGGTACAATACGCCCACATCTTCATAACAATAGAAAGCAATTTATCAGGATGTATCATGGCTTGGTACGGTAACTGCTCTGCCCAAGACTGTAAGTAAACTACAGAAGGTGGTGTGCAGTGCCCAGACCATCACAGAAGCCAACCTCCCATCCATGGACTCCATTTACACAGCTTGTTGCAGTGGAAAGGCTGTGAACATCATCAAAGAGACCCCCCCCCCTCACCCCAGTAATGATCCCATACAGCCTCTTGCATCAGCAGCAGATACAGAAGCTTAAACAGACGCATTGAAATGTTCAAGAACAGCTTCTTAGACTTCTGTCTGGACCTCTCCAATTTGAAATCCAATGTTGATCTTGCTTTAAAAGCACCTTCCTTGCAGCCGTAACTTTGTATTTGTCACTCTGTTCTGTTGCCCTGTGAGCTTTGTGCGTTATGGTCTGCGTGTACTGCATGCAAATCAAAACGTTTCACCGTACTTAGGTACATGTGACAATAATAATCAAAACAAATCATTCATCCTGTCTCAATCCACACAATTGCCCTCTGATGCCAGTTTGATGGGGGGTGGACTTTATTAAACAGGGTTGGGGACACCTCCACTGTTCTATTTAAGTCTGGAGAGTGGAGGCTGATGCTAATTATTTTCCCGTTGTCATTCAATGGTGTTCCCATCACTGAATCGACATCCTGGGGGTTACCATTGACCAGAAACTCGACTGGATCAGCCATATCAATACTATGCCTGCAAGAGCAGGTCAGAGACTAGGAACCCTGCAACAAGTAACTCACCTCCTGACTCCCCAAAGCCCGTCCACCATCTCCAAGGCACAAGGCAGGAGTGTGATGGAATACTCCCCACTTGCCTGGATGGGGGCAGCTCTAACAACACTCAAGAAGCTCGACACGATCCAGGACAAAGCAGCCGCTTGATTGGCACCACATCCACAAACATCCGCTCCCTCCACCACCGACGCTCAGGAGCTGCAGCGTGTACCATCTACAAGATGCAGAGATGGTGACAGAGGCTTTGCATTTTAACTGTGAAACCACATGAAAGATATGATTAGATTCCAGTCTCAAACACATTGTTGACCAGATCTGATGTGGATGGGTTCCATTGACAATGAACTGTCTCATTCCCCAGAGTTTTACTCTTTCTCCCTTCCAGGTATGGAATAGGGGTGTGACCGGGGAACAGAATGGATAGTAAGATTGTTCCTTGCTCAAGGCATAGTCCAGCAACTTGCAGTTTTAATTTACTGAGTTGTTCATACAACAATTCACAGCTAAGTTTGTACATTTACCGGAATGACCAGCCATCCAAGATTGTCATAGAGTCTTGACGAATCAACAGATTAATCTCCGTGATACTGTTTGGAAGGTCTGGGGGGAACAATCAGCGACGTATTAACATTATTCCCTTTGAACACTCCTTCGTTGGTTATTAAAATATTGGAGGTTTGGGAAGAGTCTGATCACAGTGAGGATTATGTGACTGAAGTATCTGTGGAGGGAAATCAGAGTTAATGTTTCGAGTCCAGTGACCCTTCCTCAGAACTTGCTTTTTTTCCAGGACTTCCAAACCTGGGTTCCTCGCCTTCTACAGGAAGTTTAAAGATGTAAATCTAACCAGCAGTTAGTTCTTTGTATTTGACAGTCCCAGTTGGAATTGAAATCCCTGTCCAAGCTTGAACGAGCTGATGAAGGGGCAGGAATTATTGATCAACAACAGTTCTGTTGAAATAGTGGATGAAAGGGATACCATCTTATAACCGATAGTCAAACTTTCACCAAACAGAGGCGCATCATGGTGTAGTGGTAATGTCTCTATCTTTGGACAGAAGGTACCCATTCAAGCCCCATCTTAGGATTACCGAGGTTCATCATATCATTTCCAAAGAAGGCGATTTTAAAGAAAATGAGACAGACCAAATACTTACCTTCAGAAGCAACCAGTCCCACACCCACAAACGGAGCTGCATCAGATATTATTTCAATGAGCTACATCATACTGCAGCACCCAAGAACTACAAACATCAGAAGAAAAATATCGATACAACATTCTCAAGAAAAACGGGTACCCAATAAACACAATCCACCGATTCCTCAGAAACAAACCCAAACAAGCAGACCCAACACAACCAAACACTACAGCCACATTACCTTACATCAAAGACATATCAGAAATGACTTCCAGATTACTCAGATCCCTTGGCATCGTGGTAGCCCACAAACCTACCAACACACTTAGACAG
This sequence comes from Chiloscyllium plagiosum, assembly GCF_037043375.1. Classification (NCBI taxonomy): domain Eukaryota; kingdom Metazoa; phylum Chordata; class Chondrichthyes; order Orectolobiformes; family Hemiscylliidae; genus Chiloscyllium; species Chiloscyllium plagiosum. Next base: position 3,092,312 of record NW_028270180.1, read on the forward strand.
TGATTAATGAGCCTAAAGGATCCATTAGATACGACCAACAAAACTACCGTCATTTAAAAGGTACCATACAAGAACTGTAAGAAACACTACATCGGACAATCTAGCAGGACACTTGCCACCAGGATACATGAACACCAACTGGCCACCAAACGACATGACCCACTATCGCTAGTTTCTACACATACTGACAAAGAAGGACACTGCTTTGACTGGGACAACACACACATCCTGGGACAGGCGAAACAAAGACACACATGAGAATTCTTAGAGGCGTGGCATTCTAACCAGAACTCCATCAATAAACACATTGGTTTAGACCCTATCTACCTTCCCTTGAAAAACAGAACTGGAAATGACATCACCCACCTTAAGAAACCAAGACCTATAAATAGAGAGGGGGACATACCACCAGCGCTTCACCAGAGACTCTCACTGATGATGTTATCTATTATGGTGATGAAACGTCTGAAAACAAACCTTCCAGCTCAGCCAGCTAACTTATATACATGTCAGAGGCTGGCATCCCATCACTAATCACCCTTTATTTACAAATGCATTGCCTCTTACTGAGTCAGACATTCCTGGGATCATATCTCTGACATTCACTGTTTTCATCTGTCAGCCAGGGATCCCTGATTGAGCAAGGTTAACAGCCCCAATCAGGGAACTCAGATTCTATGAGGTCTAACTGACTGACCTCATTACAGTCACTACACCACCATATTATACTGTGCAGCCTACATAAAACATTCCGATTGGCTATTTGATAATTCAATGTCAGTATGCAGCATGTGGTTTGCTGGAATTGTAACAGTTGGTTGGCTATGAAGTGCTTTGGGACATCCTGGAAAGTGCTAGATATTCTTTTCTATCAAATATCTCCATGACCCTACCCTTCCCTATCTCGCAAATCTCCCAAGCCTCAGTGCTGTTCGGTTCTGGCCTCATGAGCAGCCCGGAATGTAATCAGTTAGAGTGTGTGCCTTCATCTGCCTGGATCCTCAGCTCTCAAATTCCCTCTGTAAACCTCTATGCTATGTACGATCAACCCCTACTCCACCCAAGTTAAACAAGTGGACCCTGATAGTTCATATGAGTTACTCTCAAGTCTCACTCCTACAATTTCCCAGCTTCCCTCCCCCCCCAACCAACTCTCCCCATCCCAAAACGGACCAGGAGTCTCAATAGCAGGTAATGGAAATGTATATCACTCCTTGCACACCAATTCCATCCACCTTGGTCTCTCTCCAGTTGATGTCTCTCCTTGTCTGAAAGCAGTGCCTCCTGTTGGGATACAGGGCACACTGCAGTGTCTTGGGGCAGTGTTGACAGACTGATGCTGAGCTCGATAATCTCCACTTTCCTCTTAACAGCTGTTCCCTTGGGAATGTCAGGACAAGTCGAGGAATTATGAATGCGATGTGACACTAGGAGAATGTTTAGCAATACAGGCAGCTTGAACAGCAATATAGGGTAAACTTGTCAGAATCTCTAGCCAGACCGTGAACATGGTAGGGTTGGGTAGGAGTGTAGTGTGTTAATTGCCCTTGCTAGTGTATGGAGGGTATATTCTACTTTTGGTCTTTAGTGAGACCTCTGTGGGCCAGGTATGGAGGTAGCTAGTCGAAGGGAAGTTTCACATCAGGCAAACATCGCATCTCAGTTCTTCCAACAGGACCCACTGATCTTACTCCACAGTCTCCCAGATTTCTGCCGGCAACTTTAAAATGAGAAGGAACCATAACCACTGGTGGTGAGAGGATGAAGCTAAAATGGCCAGCAGTGGTGCAGAGCCCTAACCCTGACCTGACTGCACTTTAGCTGAAAATGTGTTGCTGGAAAAGCGCAGCAGGTCAGGCAGCATCCAGGGAACAGGAGAATCGATGGGGGAAGGGCTTATGCCCGAAACGTCGATTCTCCTGTTCCCTGGATGCTGTATGACCTGCTGCGCTTTTCCAGCAACACATTTTCAGCTCTGATCTCCAGCATCTGCAGCCCTCACTCTCTGACTTGCACTTTAGGAAGCTTGAGTATCACTCAGTACTGATGCTGTACAGAATTATTAACAAACCACTCCACACTGGCACAGCATATCTTAGCTTTCCTCACTCTGATTTATTCCATTACTTCTCCAGTTACAGGCACAGACTCAGCAGTATGTGTTACTTTCAGAATCAGGTATCACATTGGCTTTATTCCAACCCCTAATAGCCATCTTCTGTATTCACCAATACCCTGTTAGTGACTGTCAGCAACTGGTAAATTTCTCTCCCAATGCTCTTATATTTCATACACCCTATCTCCAAGAAACAAATGCTTTAATGCTGTCAAAGACTGTGAAATGGAACTCTTAATGCCAGTAAAAATTCATAAACAGTGAACCAGAATCATAAGGGTAGGATGAGACCGTTCAGCTCATTGTGGTCTGTGCTGACTGCTGTAAAGAGCTCTCCAATTAGTCCCACATTCCCCTCCTCCTTCTCTAGGACCCTGTAGTTTTGCAAATCTTATTCAATTTCCTTTTGAAGGTTACGAATGAATCTGCTTCCATCACCTCATGCAGCATATTCCACATCGTAATGACTCACTGTGAAAATAAATTCTCATCTCGCTCTGCTTTCTTCAGCTAATTATCGAAATCCGTTTCCTCTGATGATAAACCCTTTTGCTTTTTCTTCAATTTTTTTCTACAAAAATGTCCCCCCAATTTTGAACATCTCAATGAAAACCCCCTCAACGTTCCCTGCTCTGAGGACAAAGCCAGTTTCTCCAGTCTCCCCACGGATTTGAAACGCCTGAGCCCTGGCCCCACTTGGAGGAATCTTGTCCTCCCCTTCTCGAAGGTCTCAAGACCCATTCTAAAGTGCAGGAACCAGATATGGAAGCAATCCTCTGTTTGAAAATGACCCGATAATTTTCAAAGACAAAAATTAGAAATTGCTGGAACAGCTTGGCAGGTCCTGGCAGCATCTGTGGAGAGAGAAATCGAAGTTAACGTTTCAGGCCGAGTGACCTCTCCTCAGAACAGCCATTTGCAAAACCTCGACAACTCCAGGTTGTAGGACCAAGGTTCCTTGACCAAATTAAAAGAAAAATAGCTTTTCAATTTCGGACATCTTCAATTGTCTGAATGTATGAACATTCAGGGAATTCTATTTCTGTGTCCCCATTTATAATTGCAACATTTAATTTATATTTACCTCTAATGCTGTCTGTAACAGAAAATAACAAAAATTGTTCAGGACGGGAAAGGCTATTAGAGGCAATAAGCTTGTCTCTTTCCAGCCAAGCCAGTTCATTCCACCTGCTTTCCCTGGAGAGCAATTTAATTGTCTCTCGGCCTCATTTACATTGCCATCTTCCTGGGGACCTACTGCATGTCCCTGACACACTGAAAGTCAGGGAGATGCCTGTTCCCTTTTGTCACCACTCAGTCAGTGATAAGGCTCTCTCTGAATTCGTTCCTCCACCTCATTTCCTGCTTTTTGACTCCCATCCTTGCTGTCAGTGGGACGTAGTGACTGCACACGGTGAGGATGTGCCATCACAGGCTCCACACTAATTAAACACCTCGACAACCCACGACAAAAAGAGATAGATTTTAGAAGCATTACAAAGCAGGGAGTAACTTCAAACCTTATAACAGATTCATCGATCGATTCAGCTGAACAGCTACAGTCACAGTGAGTGAAGCAACATTGTGAGCATCATCTGCTCTGTGCTGTAGCAATTAGTGCCTTCATCAAGAACTTAAACGATATCAGGTTCTGAAGTAATCTCAGTCCAGTTACAATTGGACGATGGTGGTGAATAAAACATAGTCATTTCTTTGTTCCTGATGACTGCTCCTGCTGCTTGTGCAGAGTTGGAGCCTCTCTCCCCAGCTTGCTTCCACTAATACATGCTGACAGCAATCTAAAAGCAAAACTTAGTTAATAGCCAGTGATCTCCATGGATTTCATCTCTGTTCAGCCAGGCAAAAGCAGAGGGTATTAAGATGTCACTCCAAAATGTACCACAGCCCTTCCCGCTGTACACTACACCCCCTCTTGCAAGACAAGGTCAGATCGCTTTGTTGAAGGTGGTACTTAAAGGGAACTGATGGCCTAGTGGTATTATTGTTGGAGTGTTAATCCAGGAACCCAGGTCATATCACTGGAACTCAGGTTTGAATCCTGCCATGGCAGATGGTCAAATTTGAATTCAATTTTCTAAAAAACTGGAATTAAGAGTCTCATGATGACCATTGTGGATTCTTGGGAAAACCAATCTGGGTCACTAATGTCCTTTAGGGAAGGAATCTTCCATCCTTACCTGGTCTGGCCTACACGTGACTCCAGACCCACAGCAATATGGTTCACTCTGAACTGCCCTCTGGGTAATTAGGGATGGCCAATCAATGCTGACCCAGCCAGTGACACTCTCATCCTGTGAATGAGTAATAAGAAAAGGCTGAGCTTGCAACCAAAGGAGTATTGAAGGGTAAGAGGTGATTTGATCAAATGTCTTGGTCCTGAGGAGTCCTGACCAGGTGGATGTGGAAGCAATTGTTCCTCTTTTGGGAACTAAGGGGAACTAATCACAATTTAGGGATTGCCTGTTGAAGACAGAGAGGAGGAACTTTATTTTATCTCAGTGGGCCATGAGTCTTTGGAATTATCTTCCTGAAAAGGGAGAATCCTTGAATATTTTTAAGGCAGAATTAAGCAAAGATGACAGGTGACAGTGGTCAGAGTGAATGCAGAGTCAATAAACCAACCACAATCTTATTGAACATAGAACAGTACAGCACAGTAGAGGTCCTTCAGCCCTCGATGTTATGCTGCCTCGATGGTGGAATAGGTTCAAGGGGCTGAATAGCCTTCACATACTTGTTTGTGTGTTCATAGTTCGAAGACAATTTCTGTCAGGTAGCCCACCCATTGCTTCTGTCCATTGGAACCCAAATACAACATAGTGGCATCAGTGACCCCTGACACAGAGTGGACACCAGAAAGCAGCACTATTTCTAGATAGTGCCACCTGTGAGGAGTTAGAATTCATGGCTTCAGGAAACACCAGGGGGAGAAATCATACTGGTGACCCCAAAGACTTCAAGAGAAACATCTAAGCCCACAACACTCAACACAGACAGATTCTTCAGAGAAGGTCATGGAAAATATTTCCAAACAGACAGAAGATACAGAGGTTCGGATGGAACTTGCTGTTCGAGGCACAGTGATAGATTGCATCGTGAGGTGGGGCTCTTAGGGAGTGAGTCAGAGTTCCAGTGAGCTGGTGAGGGGTCAGACAGTGAGAGTGGCATAAGCGAAAGTCAGAGGTGACTCAGACAAAAAGGCAAAGCCTAAACATGGCATTAATTCAGGCTGAAAGAGCAGGATTCCGTTTTTAAATGTCGCCCTCCAGTTGAGGCTCTGTGCCACAGCACAAGGATTTCCATCAGTCAGGGCTGGGGAAAGGGCACCGTGTCCCAGACAGCGGGTGGGGGAGAGCTATAGAAATCACAAACCAAACCACATCAAGCAGCTCACCACCACGAAGAACAACCTTTCAAAAAGGACAGGACTGGCAGCTGAACGTTCTGAGTTTTAGACAATATAGGAAGGATAGAAAGAAGGCAAGAGAGGAGGGTGAGTGGAGATTAAGGAAAACATTACAACAGTCATTAGGCATGATATTTCTGCGGGATCATCCAATGAAAATATATGGGTGGAAATTAGAAATAAGAAAGGGATAATCACCTTGATGAGATTCTGTTATTGCCCCCTCCCCTCCCCCAATAATCACCACGATGGAACTGTACTATAGGTCCCCAATAATCACCTTGATTGGATTGTGCTATATGGCCCCCCAATAGTCCAAGGAAAATTGAGGAGTAAATACAGTGCTCCCCCCTGTTCCCATGGTGGAATTCATTTTGGGAAGCCTGAAACCGCGGATAGGAGCAAATCCATTCATTTAAATGGGAAACGTACTTCCCAGCAGCCCCCTGGTCCCTGGTTCCGAAACATTCCCTGTAATATATTCCGGTCGCGGTAAACCATGGGTAACTGAAACCACAGAGACCAGACCCACTGATACGGGGGTCACCCAGTGTGTCAAGAGATCTCAAATATCTCTAAGAATAACAAGGAGGTGATTTTAATTTTCCAAACATTGACGAGTACTGTCACATTGTTAAAGTCTTGGATGATGAGGAATTTATTAAATGTGTTCAAGAAAATGTTCTGCATCAACATGTAAAGATACCTTCTAGAGAACGACCTTCTCTTGGGTAATGGGACAGGGCATGTGATTGAAGTGTTAGTAGGAGAACACATAATTATGGAAAAGGATAAGCCTTCCATAAAAATTAAAGTTTTCGATTTGAGTAAGGCAAATTTTAATGGTATGAGACAAGAACTTTCAAATATTGATTGGAGCAGACTGTTCTCAGGTAAATGGATGACTGATAAATAGGGGCCTTTCAAAATTGTGACAGCGAGTTTAGAGACATAATATTCCTGTTAAAGTGAAGGGTCAGGCAGGTAAGATTAGAGAACAATGGATTAATAAGTATATTGAGGTTCTAGTCAAGAACAGGAAAGATTCATATAGTAGATGTAGACAACTGGGATCAAATGAGACTCTTGAAGAATATAAAGAGTGTAGGGGCATTCTTAGAAGTGGATTCAGGAAGGTAAAGAGAGGATATGAGATAGCCTTGGCAAACCAGTTTAAGGATAATCCAAGGAGATTCTACAAGTACATTAAGAGCAAATGATCGGCTAGAGAGAGAGTAGGATCCATTAAAGATCAATGATGTCATCCATGTTTTGAACCTCAGTTCATGGATCATACAGCATGAATAGAGCCCCTTCGGCCCAACCAGTCCATGCTAAACATAATCCCAAGCTAAACTAGTCCCACTGCCTGCTCCTAGCCCATATCCCTCCAAACCTTTCCTATTCATGCACTTATCCAAATGTCTTTTAAACATTGTAACTGTACCCACATCCACCACTTCCTCAGGAAGATCATTCCAGATGAAAATGACCCTCTGTGTAAAAGATTTACCCCTCATATCTTTTTTAAAATTGGTGAGGCCTCTTCTGGAATTTCTTCTGTCCAGTTTTGATCGCCCAGTTATAGGAAGGATGTTACTAAGCTGGAGAGGGTTCAGGAGAGATTTACCAGGATGTTGCTGGGTATAGAAAGTTTGGAGTTATGGAGAAAAGTTAGACGGGCTAGAACATTTTTCACTGGAGTGTAGGAGATTGAGAGATGACCTTATGCAAGTTTATAAAACCTTGGGGTCATAGATATGGCGAATAGTGAGGGTCTTTTCTCTCGGAAGAGGAATTTCAAGACTAGGGGACTTATTTTCAAGGTGAGAGGAGAAAGTTTTAAAAAGGCAATGAGGGACAACCTTTCTTTACACAGAGAATGGATCATGTTTGCAATGAACTGACAGAGGAAGTGATGGATGCAGGTACAGATACAACATTTAAAAGACATTTGGATAACTACATGAATAGGAAAGGTTTAGAGGGATATGGCTACATGCAGGCAACTGGGACTAGTTTAGTTTGGAACATGATCAGCGTGAACTAAAGGGTTTGTTTCCATACTGTATGATTCTGTGACTCAATGACTTTCTTTTAAATGGAAGCTATAACATCAGAAATAGTACTGCCAGCAAAAGTTTAGATTCATGGATGGAGCAAGCAATATTGGACATTCTGAAGAGAATGATGCTTGAGAGTTCCATAACTTTTAAGTTTGACACTAAGACAGAAGCTGAACCAGTAAGTACATTTTTGTACATAACTGGAATAAGCAGATGATGTTCTTGTTTGGCACAGAGTAAATGAACCACCACACAAATTCAAGAAGATATTTAAAGTCTAAAGACAACTATTTCAAACTTAGCACTATGATCCTGGAAAGGGCTAGTTTCAATGAAAGAGTGAAACACCCTGAAGATTCCATAGATGTTTTCAATAATATCTCTATCATGGAGAGATGCAACTTTAATCACTTAAAGTTGGAATTCTCTCATGACCAGATTATTATAGTTATTACTGGTGAATTATGCCAGATTTATTATAGTCCAAAGAAGACCAGGCTCTAGAAGAGGCAATGGAGATTGTGAGTGAAGTAGTGATTAAGAAGCATCACAGATCAATTCTAAGAGAAGAGAATTGTTACCTAAGTTGCAAAACCACAAAAAACTCACAGAATACACTGAAACAGTGGATAGGACAGGCACACAACTCAGTAAGTCCTACCTGACGCAATGAAGCAAAGATAAACAAACAGTCCTCTGTTTACAACACACAATGCTTTTGTAAAAGGTAGGTCACGTTCACTCTGAAATCACTGCGCAGAGGCTGGTATCCCATCACCAAGTCACCCTTTATTTACATGTTTAGAGTACATGAACTCTAACCAGCCAGTTCAGAGCCGGTCCCTAGAGTGAGGAGATTCTCTGATGCTCCTGTTTATATCTGTCAGCCAGGGCTCCCTGATTGTTCCAGGTTAACTGCCTTAATCAGGGATCTCAGAGTAAATGTGAACCACCTGGTTCTCATTCCAATCACTGCACACACAAAGTGCTGAAGCAAGAGACAGCCACAGAAAATTAAAACGCTAACGAACAATCCAGGCACCATGAGATAAAGGAAATAGAACAGTCTCCAATACAGGATAACGCTAAAGTTATCTTTAGTGATCCACACCAAACATTTATGTCAATGGGCGTCTCAGGAATTTCACATTTGATACAGGAACAAGTGTCATGATATAATCAGATAATGAGCATTGGTTGTTGCAACAGCTTACAGCTGACAGATACTGACCTACATGATCCAGAGGTCACTGCACTCACTTTGGAAGATTTTTACAGTACCTTTCAAATATGGAGGACGCTTCATACCAGAATATCTTTGCGTACATCAAGCCAAGTATTCTCTCTCCTGAGTAAAAGGGTGAGTAATGACTTTGAGGAAGAGATTAAACTGCAAAATGTCAAGAAAAAGCTGGTATAAAATATTCCTGGGCTCCATCAGCCAATGGTGGACGCTGAACGAAAAGCAAAATCTCCTGAGGTTAGTTACATTGGAATAACAAATTGTTGCACACTCGAAATGACATGGAAAGCTGTGACTATCGTGGTTCCTTTGAAACATTTTCCACTTCTATCAAAACTGTCGAGGTTTCTGATTCCAAATACCCAAGTTCAAGAAGGTGCGAGCAAACGGCAGCCACTGAATCATTGACATTTCTGGAGAGGATGTACAGTCATAGACAGACAATGGAAGCATCTGTACCTGAATGAGTCAGATTGCCAGCCGGCACAGTAAACAACCACCTTCTCCAAGGACAGGTCTGCCATCCAGACCTCAGGAGACCAGGAAGGGGCAAGTTCAAGCCAAATCTTTGCCCTTCTGTAAAGCCCACAGCTGTAAATTGCCTTTATTTTGGGACTGTGGACCGAAAAAGGTGGATACTGCTTCAAACCAAGGAAGCTCTGCAACGAGTTGGCTGCAATTTCCACAATCACTTTTGCTGGAGCATGTTGTGAATTCGATGTAATGCTGTGTTTCCCTGGAACAGTGAGAGTGAAACAATGGGTTCTGAATTAAAGGACAATTGCTTAGCAAGGATGTTCTAAGTGACCAGTTGACCATGGCCTGTGAGAGGCCAGTGCAGAGAATGACCTAATCTGCAAAGAACATGCATGAAAAAGCAGTTTTCTCTCTCTTTCTCTCCTCTGCGGAAGATGACACGCCTTTAAGGTGGTGAAAAGACAACTTCTCACTTTGTGAATGAATGAACAACAATCTTGAAGAACTAAACAGTCCTGGACAGAAAAAGAAAAAAAGCAACTCCATTAATGAAATAACATTTTCAGATCGGCCTAGAGCTATTGGAGCACATTTCCTTGTTGTGTTTTTTCCTATTTTTCACCCTTAATATCCAGGGTGCCGCTGTCTGTGTGTCTTTCCCTTTGCGAAGGGTGGGATTTGAGAAGGGATGGAGTTTAAGTTGCAGAGCCATATCTTAACAATTCATTTTTAACTGCCACTGGTTAAAGACAAGTTATCCATAATTTCACAACCTATTCTAAGTTAAATCCAGAAACCAGGTGAATGTTTTCTGAGAGTCTCACTGTGCTCAATTGGGGTCTTTGCATACTTTGACTGAATCATGTCAGTGCTGTGATGACTGTGGGAATGAGAGGCCCTGTTTTCCAGCACATGGTCCCAAGGAGACGTGACATTCACCACCTTCTGAAGGACAATGTCCAACAAAAATAAAGGCCATCAAATCCACCAAGGATGAATCTCAAGCTGAGGAAGCAAACAAGCCCATTCCACTGATAATTCAATCGCTGACCAGGAAGGAGAAAACCGGAACATTCAAGAGGGCGTCGTAACAAATCCCCCAATTCCAATACATACCAACAGGAGGAGGAAGATAAAATTTCACCACCACAGATTAATGCTAAGTTGCTTTCAACACCATGGAATACACCGCTAGGAAGACCAAACAATACACAAAGATCCAAGACACTGCAAAGAAAGTATCACTTGGTGTAGCAGAGCCCTCTCCAACAATGTTAAAGAACAGATATGTATCACAGAACTAAGTCTTTCACACAAGAGATTTAAGACCCTCCAATTCAAGACAAAATGACAGACCTCAGACAAACCAGAGGACAGCCCAAGTTAACTGCCAGTCTTCTGGACCGTGAAGTGAACACCTTTAGGGAGAACCTTAGAACCTCCAGACCATTAGAACTTGTAAAGTCAAAAACCTTGAGTGACATGAGATCAATTATTTATTTTAAATCTATAAGAGTGAAAGCAGTTACATGGATTAGATAAGTGCTCCTGCCTGGGTGAGGGTGGCCTCAACAACACTCAAGAACTTGACACTTCCAAAACAAAGCCTCCCATTACAGAGGCACCATGTACCCTGCCTTATATGGGAACTCACCCCATCACTGCTCTCATTGTTACCATCAGCAAGACACACTGCAAAAAAGCAGTTTCTCTCTCTCACACACACACTCTTCCTCTCTCTCTCTCCTCTGCGAAGAAGTGGTGGTGAAAAGACATTATTCAAAACCTCTCCCATCCAGAGGGACATGGGCAGTAGTTAAATGGGAACATCACCCTTCGCAAGTTCTCCTCCAAGCCCCTCCCCATCCTGACTTGGAAATCTATTGCTGCTCCTTCACTGTCACTGGGTCAAATCCTGGAACTCCTTCCCGCAGGGCATTGTGGGTCTATCCACATGGACTGCAGCTCACCGCCACCTTCTCAAGGGGCAACTAGGGACAGGCAATAAATGCTGGACCCAGCCAGTGATGCCAATGTCTCATGAGCAAATAAAAAAAATACATTAGATGGTAGACCAAGCAAGTGGTGACTGGCCTGTTCATGTTCTTCTGTTCTTATAAACAACCTCCTCAATTTGGGAAGGGACTAATGACATGGCATTTAATGCTCTATCTAACCTGGAAATAATACAAGACCAAGGTTTGTGCAGTAAGTTGGAAACTTGGGATGATAAATCTATGGAATATCCCTGTAGTTCCATTCTGATATCCCAGGCTTTGATTGAACTGATCATCAATATTTGTTCCCTGGTATGTGTTAGGAATCATTCCCAATCCTGGAAATCTATACCTGAGCCACAGGGTCATCTGTCAATTTCTTTACAACTAACTCATACGTGAGGAATAAGAGAATGATCAGGGAGAAGGTAGGGCCGATCAAGGATAGCGGAGGGAACGTGTGTGTGGAGTCTGAGCAGATACGGGAAGCCCTAAATGAGTTTTTTGCTTCGTTGGAGGTGTCGTTGATAGTATCGAGGGCTACTGCAGGCTGCCATGTGACATTGACAGGATGCAGAGCTGGGCTGAGAAAGGGCAGATGGAGTTCAACCTGGATAAATGTGAAGTGATGCATTTTGGAAGGTCAAACTCGAATGCTGAATATAGGATTAAAGACAGGGTTCTTGACAGTGTGGAGGAACAGAGGGATCTGGGTGTGCAAGTTCATAGATCCCTCAAAGTTGCCACCCAAGTGGATAGGGTTATTAAGAAAGCATATAGTGCTTTGGCTTTCATTCACAGGGGGATAGAGTTTAAGAGCCGTGAGGTTTTGCTGCCGCTCTACAAGTGAGACCACATTTGGAATATTGTGTCCAGTTCTGGTCGCCCTACTATAGGAAAGAGGCTCTGGAGAGGGTGCAAAGAAGGTTTACCAGGATGCTGCCTGGACTGGAGGGCTTGCCTTATGAAGAAAGGTTGAATAAGCTCGGACTTTTCTCTCTGGAGAGAACGAGGAAGGGAGGAGACCTGATCGAGGTATACAGGATAATGAGTGAAATAGATAGAGTCAATAGCCAAAGACTTTTCCCCAGGGCAGGATTGACTGACACAAGGGATCATCGTTTTAAGATATTAGGAGGAAGGTATAAAGGAGACAAAAGAGGTAGGTTCTATACGCAGAGAGTTGTGAATGCATGGAATGCGTTGCCAGCGAGGGTGGTGGAAGCAGAGTCATTGGGGACATTTAAGTGACTGCTGGACATGCACATGAATAGCAGTGAGTTGAGGGGTGCGTAGGTTAAGTTACTATATTTTACGTTAGGATTAAATCTCGGCACAACATCGCGGGCCAAAGGGCCTGTTCTGTGCTGTACTGTTCTACGTTCTATGTTCTATATAACTCATCCACGTTGCCACCCGTGTACCCAGACAGAGAGAGGATGCTTATGAGCAGTCAGACATCACCCCCGCAATCAGTCTAGTTCTCCCGGGATATGTTTTCCCACGGCACTGAATGACCAGGAGCACAGATCTCCAACATAAACCCAAACCCTACAGGTTAAACCATGACAATGAGGGTCTCCCCAACTTCATTCTGTACTGTGCAGTACTGCAATTCACTGAGGCATCAAAGCACCATTCAGAGTTAAGAGAAAAAACCTACAATCACAAGAACATCTGATCAATAACTCTAACCAGAAACCAGACTGAAGGACACAATGTTTCCCTGTGTCTCGGGGCATCTTTGGTCTGCGGAAGCAACTGAATAAATTCTTTTATTTTTAGTTGGTTTTAAAGTAACTTCAGTCTAATACTGTCTAAACAGCTAGTTAATTGATCAAGTGTTGAATAGAGACATTCATTTCATCTCTATGATATCCTAGATATTCCCACTAATGGCAAAGATATCAATAAATGATTTTGGTTAGAGGAGGAAGTATTTGAATTTTCCTTGCCTGAATACACAAGTCATTCCCAAGGTATTTGCTGAGCACAGAACTGGCCCTTTATGATATGCGATAAACTCTCAGCCATGCAGAGTCATTTTCCACAAATCTCACTCTCCAAAATAGCAGGAGCCCTCATAAAAACATAAAAATGTTGAACTATATTTTTCTAAAATGAACTGTTTCGGTGATTAACTCCTTGCCGTTTCCCCAGCAAGTGTTGGATGTTTTTCAGACACATATTTACATTTCAGCTTACCTGTGAGTTTTTTTTAAAACAGTAGCAGAAGAAGTTTGAGGGACAAATGGTTCACTTTTGTTCCATTTCTTCATTTTTTTTTATTTCAAAAATATACTTTATTCATAAAAATATTTTGATGATCTATACAATTGGTCATGCCGTACATACGTAAACATTCTATTTCTTTACATACAGAGATCTGAATTAATCATTCATATACAGGTCTGTACGTTTACCATCCCTATATGTAGTTGAGGCGTCAGTGGAGCCCCATTACTGCGTGGGCCCCCTGTTCTTCTTTTCAGGCAGATGTTACACGGTGATCTTTCCCCACCGCGCCTTGGTGACAGCTTCCCCAAGCTTCATCACGTCCCTCAATACGTAGTCCTGGACCTTGGAATGTGCCAGTCTGCAACACTCTGTCAGGGTCAACTCCTTCAGCTGGAAGATCAACAGGTTTCGGACCGCCCAGAGAGCGTCCTTCACCGAGTTGATGATCCTCCAGGCGCAGTTGATGTTCGTCTCGGTGTCCCCCCCGGGGAACAGGCCGTAGAGCACGGAGTCCCGCGTCACGACGCTGCTCGGGACGAACCTCGACAAACACCACTGCATTCCTCACCAGACTTCCTCTGCGTAGGCACATTCCAGTAGGAGGTGTGTGACAGTCTCATTCCACCCCCCCGCCCCCCCCCCCCCCCCCGCAGCCCCTTCAAGGGCAGCGTGCAGTGCAGCTGAGAGTCCGGGCATGCATAAAGGATCTCACAGGCAGAGCCCTTCTCACCACCAGCCAAGCCATGTCTTGGTGCTTGTTGGAAAGTTCTGGCGATGAGGCATTCTGCCAAATGGCTTTGACAGTCTGCTCAGGGAACCACTCGATAGGGTCCACCCTCTCCTTTTCCCGAAGGGTCTCAAGGACACTACGTGCTGACCACATCCTGATGGACTTGTGGTCAAAGGTGTTTTTCTTCATAAACTTCTTCACGAAGGACAGGTGATACAGAACGGTCCAACTACTCGGAGCGTTCCGCGGCAGCGAGGCCAGGCCCATCCATCGCAACACCGGGGACAGGTAAAACCTCAGTACGTAGTGACACTTGGTGTTTGCGTACCGGGGATCCACGCACAGCTTGATGCAGCCACACACAAAGGTGGCCATCAGGGTGAGGGTGGCATTGAGTGTGTTTTTTTCCCCAATTGCCCAGAGCTTTGTACATTGTGTCCCTTCGGACCCGGTCCATCTTTGATCTCCATATAAACTGGAAGATGGCCCGGGTGACTACAGCGGCACAGGTTCTGGGAATAGGCCAGACCTGTGCCACGTATAATAGCAATGACAGTGCCTCACACCTGATGACCAGGTTTTTTCCCGCGATGGAGAGCGACCGTAGCTTCCATCTGCCCAGTTTCTGCCTCACTTTACTGATACGCTCCTCCCAAGACTTGGCGCATGCCCAGCCCCTCCGAACCAAATACCCAGCACCTTCAGGTGGTCGGTCCTGACGGTGAAGGGGATGGATGATTGGTCGGCCCAGTTCCCGAAGATCATGGCCTCGCTCTTGCCTCAGTTTACCTTGGCCCCCGAGGCCCGTTCGAACTGGTCACATATGGTCACATGAGTCTGTGCACGGACAGCGGATCCGAGCAGAAAACGGTGACGTCATCCATGTACAGGGAGGCCTTAACCTGCAGGCCCCCGCTGCCAGGAATAGTCACCCCTCTCAGGCTCGCATCCTTCGTGATGGACTCGGCAAATGGCTCTATGCAGCACACAAACAAGGCAGGAGAGAGGGGGCAGCCCTGCCTGACTCTAGATCTGACTGGGAAGCTATCTGATTCCCACTCATTGATTGAGACTGCACTGACAATGTTGGTGTAGAGCAGTCTGATCCAATTGCAGATTCCCTCCCCGAAGCCCATTTTGGAGAGGACTTCCCTCATATATGTATGCGATATCCTGTCAAAGGCTTTCTCCTGGTCCAGGCTGATCAGGCAGGTGTCCAACCCTCTGTCCTGCACGTAGGCGATCGTATCCCTAAGGAGTGCGAGACTCTCAGTGATCTTCCTGCCCGGCACAGCACAGGTTTGGTCAGGGTGAATCACCGACCCTAGAGCAGACCTGACCCGGTTGGCGATTACCTTTGACAGAATTTTGTAATTCGCGTTCAATAGTGAGATTGGTCTCCAATTTTTGAGTTCCTCCCTCTCCCCCTTCCGCTTGTAGATGAGGGTGATGATGCCTTTCCTCATGGATTCACTCATGGTACCTGCCCGAAGCATACTGACATACACCTCCAGCAGGTCCTGGCCAATCAAGTCCCACAGAGCGGAATAGAGCTCGACCGGTAAGCCGTCGCTTCCGGGAGTTTTATTCTTTTCGAAGGACTCGAGGGCCTTGGTCAGCTCGTCCAGAGATAGCAGCTAGTCCAGCCTCTCCCGTGTTCTGTCGTCTAAGACCTCCGTGATAGAGGACAGGAACGACTGGGAGGCTGCGCTGTCGGTCGGCTTCGCGTCATACAGACTGGCGTAGAAGGATTTACTGATCCTCATGACGTCAGCCTGAGATGACGTTACCGAGCCATCTTCTTCCTTCAGGCTGCTGAGCACAGAGCTCTCTTTGTGCACCTTCTGGAAGAAGAAACGTGAGCACGTCTCGTCCTGCTCCACCGAGCGGACCCTGGACCGGAAGATTATCTTGGAGGCCTCTATTTCTTCACAAGTTCAGGAAGATGGGACCCCCAATGATTACAACATGAGCTTCTGGTAATCAGTGTAATCCTCCTTCTGTAAGAATGAGCCCCACTTGGATAGTGAAGAGGGACAAATTGGACAGAGTTTAATGGCTTTTGTGCAATTGCAGGTGGGAAAACCCAGGGACTGGAAAGGTCATCGCTGGGAGATTGCAGAGGAGTGGAATTGTATGAACAATCTTCAACCTTGCCCCCACACCAATCATTTTAATCAGTTTTCAATGTCAGAATTGGGCAAATAATTGATTTGACTTTTAACCTCCCAGTTGAGTTGTTTTGTGACAAAGACAAGCTGTTGACCATGTTGCACCAAGGCACCCAAATCAGAAGACAATCTTCCCCTCAGCTCCACCAAACCCCGGTTGGTCATTAGTTTCCTCCCTGGCAAGAGTAGCCCTCACTGTCTCTGCCCACAGTCTCCCAGTGCCAACCAATCCACCCCCTGGCCATCTCCAGCTGCACTCCTGTCACTGTCCAGGCCGCTCCTCTTCCCCATCCAGGTGAAGCTGAGACCACCCATGTTTTAGCCAAAAGGGGAACAGGAAGGAACAATTTGACAACTGACCTGCCAGATATCCAGCTTTCAGGACGATCGAGGTGTGATGTTCAGGAAGGCTACTCACCAGGATGGGCAATAAGCACCGGCCCTGCTCACCCGGGCAATGATTACAGGAAAAAACAGGCCCTTGGATCATCACTCATCCACTTTGTGAGAGAGATTGTCAGTGGTGACTCACTGGTCGCAGTCTGAGCTCAGTGGGTGGCACAATCGCTTTGGAACGGTTGGAATGTGCATTCTCCCTTCCAGCTGTGTTTCTGGTGAGTGGGGGGGGGCGGTGGTGAAGGAGTAGCTGAAATACATTGACGGCTAGTCCGTCACCCACCCCGCCTTGTCTCTGTTGACCCCCTGTAACACACTACGTGGGCAGGCATCAAGTTTGGCAGCCTGCCCTCCGTGTTCAAATTAGTAAATCAAGGACAATGAAAGGCTTGAATATAAACCATTGGACCTGGTTGACACAGTGCCCAGGCATTTTGGCATGGAGTTGGCTTAGAGTTGGCATGGGCAGGTGGCCAGCTGCCATTCTGTGGACAGTGGGAGCAAGGTCTAAGGGATATGGCCCAGCTGAATCAGCAGGTGCCCTGGGGGGGGGGGGGACTTCCTGAAGATGCCACAACCCCCTTCCTCCCGTGCCATCTGATATACAAAACCCTACACATTCGCACCCTCCCTACGCTCCGGGGATCCCTTCACCCTCTGAAAGTCTTTCATTCGGTTAGCCATCACCCTTTAGCCCACTGAGCTGCCAGTCTCCACCCACAGTGTGCTAAGGCCTTGGGCCCAGTGCTTCTAGACAGGGACAGCTGCTGGGAAAGTCTCTAGGCAGGCTGCTCCCTCAGGCTGATGTTAAAGATCGCAGGGCACTCATTCCAACAACAACAGGAGAGTTCCTCCTGGTGTCCAAACCCTCCGTTTATCCCGCAGTCGACATCACTGAGAAACCTGGTCACTATCCCATCATTGCCAATGGGATCTTGCGGCGCGTAAATTGGTTGCCATGTTTCTCACAGCTAATGCACTTTATAAATACTTTCTTCGAGGCATTAGTAGGCTGGTGGAGAAATTCAAGGTTTGTATTTGCTTCCTGCAGTCAGGGGCAGTGTCTGACCGATTTCACATGAAACCATTCTGGCCAATCGGTAGAGACTATTACACATCATTCTGAGCTGGACTGATGGCAGAGGTGAAAGGTGAGTTTCAAATCACCTGCTCCATCCAGCCATCCTCCTCAGTTACCTGTTATTTTTGTGACTCAAGGAAAGGCTATCAAAATAAAGCTGGTCTCCTAATGGACCAGTGTTGGTTTAGCTTGTCTTTATTCATTCACAGAATGTGGGTGTCACTCGCTGGGTTTGAACTGAGTGAGGCACTGGACCATTTCAGCAACCTCACCCCAATCATTCAGCATTGGTTTTTTAATTGGTTGCCAGTTTTCAAGGTGACCTTTTGGGACAGCAAACACAGCGATGTCACTGTGGTTGTGAAGCGAGGGGACTGGCAAACCTAACCAGGCAACTACAGTAAAGGAATGGGAGTGCCACGCTGATGGCACTAGTATCCTTTCTCAGGCACAGGTTCCGCTACGCGTGAGATGGACAGATTGAGAGCAGCCAGGGGACAACGACAGAAGAACAGCAGATGGAAGGTGACAGGGAGCCAGATGGTGGATTGTAACATTGATGAACCTGTACAGCAGAAATCTCGGCCTACATACATCGACTAGTCTGGTTCTATTGGGTCTAATTCCACGCCCAGAGACTCAGGGAAATCCTATTGTTTGCTCAACGTTGTCAAATGCTTGTTAACAAATAACCCACATCTTCATTCATGGCTCAACCCTTCTGGGAGCAGAAAAATGGTCAAGGTGTCCATTAGCTGCCTCATTGTAAATCTGTCTCAGAATCTGATGCCGGGCTCCCTTTGCCTTGTGAACTGTATTGGGGATTCAGGCTGCATTTGTATTCCGGTGGGAGGGGCAGGCAATGCTGAACAACCAGAGCAAGGGTGTCATGTCAGGTACAGTCACATATCACAACATAGCCGTGATGGGCAGGGACAGTTCAAAGATTTCATTTCCAGCAGTGAAATGAAGGCTTGTATTATACACCACATGCTGAACAGGTTTATCGTAGTAAACTTTGATAGTACCAATCAACACTAGGTTTTTTTCCCCATCTTGGGGAGCTGTAGATGTGCCAAGGAAGAGAGCCTTGCTCAGTCACAATTAATCATTTGGGACATACCCAGCAGAAAGAACCATGTATTTTGCCTGAGTTTGAATTCTGAATTTAATTATTGTTTTCTCCTCTTGCTGTTTAGGAACTGAAAGCAGGGAATCAGAAGTGAATAAGTACCTAGCACAGGAGGAGTCCATTCAGCCCATCAAAACTGGCGCACCATTCAATAGGATCATGGCTGATTATCCAATCCAACTCTGTCTCCTGTTCCCGCTTTCTCCTCATACTCCATGATCCCTTTAACCCTCAGAATTATATTGAATTCCTTCTTGCGAATATTCCATGTTATGTTCTCAACCACTTCCAGGGGCAGAAAATTCCACAGGCTCCCCATACTCTGGGTAAAGAAATGTCTCCTCATCCCAGTCCTAACTGCCCTACTCCATACCCTTAAACTGTGATCACTGGTTCAAGACTACCCAGTCAATGGAACATCCTTCCTGTGTTAATCCTGTCTAATCCTGTTAGAATTTTATATATTTCTATGGCAGCCCCCTCATTCTTTGAAACTCTGTTGAATACAATCCTATACAATCCAGTCTCTCTTCATATGTTAGTCCAGCAATCACTACATTCCCGCCATCACTAGAACCCCCTCCCTCAGCTGGGTGTAATGTGTATGGAATGAGCTGCCAGAGGAAGTGGTGGAGGCTGGTACAATTGCAACATTTAAAAGGCATTTGGATGGGTATATGAATAGGAAGGGTTTGGAGGGATATGGGCCAAGTGCTGGCTGGTGGGACTAGATTGGGTTGGGATATCTGGGTCAGCATGGACAGCTTGGACCAAAGGGTCTGTTTCTGTGTTGTACATCTCTCTGGCTCTCTGACTCTCTGACTCTATGATTCTATGAGGAGATCAAAATTGTTCACAGAACTCCAGTTGTGGTCTCACCAAGGCCCTGCACATTTGCAACAAGCCATCCTTGCTTGTGTAACCAGCTCCCAAATCTAATGTTGTGGATTCTATTTAATTACTGACCCATCAAACATGAAAATAAAAACAGAGGGGCTGCAGATCCTCAAACCCCTGCATTAGCCCAGGTTTGGCAGTGGGGGTGGGGCTCAGGGTCCCACTGCAATCTGCCTGCATCTTGCTGGAATATCAGAGTGGGGTCTAGCATAGCCTCCCCACAGTGTGGAAGCAGGCCAGTCCACCTGTTGAAAGCACACCGACCCTCCAAAGTGCACCGCACCCAGACTTGCCCCCTCTACCCTATCCCTATAACCCTGCATTTCCCATGGCCAATCCACCTGACCTGCACATCTTTGGGTTGTGGGAGGAAACCCACGCAGACCCCACATGGACAGTCGCCCAAGACTGGAATCAAACCTGGGTCCCTGGCGCTATGAGGCAGCAATGTCAACCATTGAGTCACAGACAGATTTTTAATCAATAAGGGTTATGAGAAGAAGGCAGGAAAGTGAATTGTGGGATTGTGGGTTATCAGATCAGCCATGACCTCATTAAATGGAGGTCCGACTCGATGGTCTGAATGACGTCCTCCTGCTCGTATGTCTTATTCTGGTCTTCACAGTTTGACATATCGGATCTTGTCACCAACTTTCAGGAATCCTCCCTGGGCCTGGCCAGAACATCAAACTTGTAGCTGCTCCCAGACCAGGAAACCAATAACTACACCAGATTCAGATCAAAAATGATGTTACTTTCCAATGATCAGAAGTGGTTGTATAGTCTAGACTTGTTTACCCTCATGTGTCAAAACAGGCATTCAGAAAGCTAGCACTGGCCTGATGGCTGATTGCTGTTAGCCTGTGAAGCAGGTAATCCTTGCTAACTCTGTGTTCTCTTGCAGCCTGTATAGTGATGCCATGACATGTCTCTCTGGAGTAGGTAAGACTGGACCCTGTGTATCCTGGCCTAGAGGCAGGGATGCTACCACTGTGTTACAGAGCCCTGTTCCTATGTGAATTAAATATGGAGACTGGGGGTGTAGCAGTAGGGTGGTGGAGGGTCCCATTCTAACCAAACTACACAAAGGCTCCTGGACCTGGTTGGACAAGAATGTTTAAGGATGCGAGAATTCTCCTGGTCCCACAGCGTCCAGGCTGTTTAAATATGACTTTGTGGCTTACAGATCTATTCCCGCAGATTCTGTTTTCATAAAAAGCTGGTTGCCACTAATTTAGAGTTGAATGAACTTTAAACAACTGAGCCAATGTGACCCAAATGACCTCTGGGATCCTTATTCAAAACTAATTCAGAAAAGCGAAGTAACAATGGCTTAATCGGCTTCTGGTCACGCAGAGATAGTGAATCCTGCAATATCGGTGCTGCATCAGTTCAAGCAGCAATCACTGTAAGCACAGAGACTTACTAATAGACTTGTCTCATTTCATAAAGCACTTCATGGAAATGCCACAGTCCCCATTCCCAATTACCTTGTAAAACCTTCAAGTCACGAGAGAACATGAATTCAAAATGTATTCATCCTTATGCTTGAGTAAGCAGATTTCAAGATATTTATTTCTCCAGCCGACAACCAGAAAAGAAGCTCTGGATGCACATAAGTGAACAACAATCGAGTGAAATGTGAGTAGAATTTTGTGACTGCACAGTCATGGGGAAGTCATGAAGGCAGGGGAGCATTGTGTCAGCTCTTCCCTCAACCTACTGAAACTATCGAAGCAGGTAGCCTAGACACAGGACACTCAAATTATATTCCTTTCATTTAACCCCATCCACTGACCTTCTTCCCTCAATTCCTCACAATCTCACGTGGTTAGGTTGTTATATCAAACAGCAGTGTGATATACACCCAAATACAGTCACCGAGTGATACAGCACAGAGATAGACTCTTCGGTCCAAACAGTCCACGTGGAACATAATCCCAAACTAAACTAGCCCCACCTACCTGCTCCTGGCCCATATCCCTCCAAAACGTTTCTATTTTTGTACTTATCCAAATGTCATAGAGTCATAGAATCATAGAGATGTACAGCACGGAAACAGACCCTTCGGTCCAACTCATCCATGCAGATCAGAAAACCTAAATTAATTTAGTCCCATTTGCCAGCATTTGGTCCATATTCCTCTAAACCCTTCCTGTTCATATACCCATGTACGTGCCTTTTAAATGTTCCAATTGTACCAGTCTCCACCACTTCCTCTGGCAGCTCATTCCATACAGGCACCACCCTCTGCGTGAAAAGGCTGCCTTTCAGATCCCTTTTATATCTTTCCCCCTCACCCTAAACCTATGTCCTCTAGTTTTGGACTCCCCTACCCCAGGGAAAAGACCTTGTCTATTTACCCAATCTATGCCCCTCATGATTTTATAAACCTCTATAAGGTCACCCCTCAGCCTCCAATGCTCCAGGGAAAACACCCCCAGCCTGTTCAGCCTCTCCCTATAGCTCAAATCCTCCAACCCTGGCAACATCTTTGTAAATCTTTTCTGAACCCTTTCAGGTTTCACACCGTTGATAGGAAGGAGACCAGAATTGCACACAATATTCCAACAGTGGCCTGACCAACGTCCTGTACAGCCGCAACATGACCTCCCAACGCCTGTACTCAATACTCTGACCAATAAAGGAAAGTATACCAAACGCCGCCTTCACTATCCTATCTACCTGCGATGCCATTTTCAAGGAGCTATGAACCTGCACTCCATGGTCTCTTTATTCAGCAACACTCCGTTAAGTGTATAAAGTCATCTCTTAACCTCCTACACTCCAGTAAAAAAGTCCCAGCCTATTCAGCCTTATACCTCAAATTTTCCAGACCCGACAACATCCTGGTAAATCCCTTCTGAACCCTCTCCAGCCTGATAATATCCTTATATACAACTGCATATGCACACACACAAAGGTACATGGATACACACAAAAATAAAGACATGCACACACACAAACCAGTGCTGAACTAATCAGATGTCCTTGAATGATCATAAAAATTCAATTTCTCCAGTACAGTCCTCTCTTGAACATCGATCAAAGACTATCAACTAACTGCTGTCTGCTACCAAAGAGCTGGGAATGTTAAATGGTTCCATTTAACCTTACAAATACCTATAAATATTGATCAACAGCCACAAAGCCATTATTCCTCAGCACCTCCCTCCCCGCTGCCCCAACAACAACCCATTCAGCAACGGGAGCCCACTTCCTCCTAACAACCAGCCATGAGGGGCCGCACCAAACATTTTTTGAAATCACATTCCGGGTGAAATTCCATGAGCTGTTTTGAAATGAATATGCATCACTGAATCCAAATCCTTGATTTGTTGCTGCAGTTTGAAAACAGATCACTACATGGAAATTCACACCATTTCCCAGTCAGAGGGGTTTTTTGCTTGTATATACTTTCCTCTGGGCAGGAACAAGTTACGACTTGGGGCAAAAACATAAACACAAGAATTATTGAAGGGTTTGCTGAGCTTTTCCAGTCATTAACTAACAAGTATTGACAAGGAAAGACTTAGTTAAAGAGATTTTAAGGTGATCGTAACAACCTGCTGTCAATTAGTGGGCCTCAGTTGGACAGTAATGGGAAGTGAAAATCACAGTAAACTGACTGAGGTTAGAGAAGATTGTCTTTTGATTATCATCCAATGGAATCTACTGTATGTCTGACAATGTGACTTTCAGTTGACAACAGGATTGGGATTGGCTATGTCAAATCCCACTGTGCAATAGCCTGCTAATCTCAATCGTGACCACTGATGGATCTGTATCCCATGGGAATCAGAGGGACTGTATCCTATGGGAATTGGGGACTGTATCCTGTGGGAATTGGGGACTGTATCCCATGGGAATCGGGGACTGTATCCTATGGGAATCAGGGGGACTGTATCCTGTGGGAATCAGGGGGACTGTATCCTGTGGGAATCGGGGACTGTATCCCATGGGAATCAGGGGGACTGTATCCCATGGGAATCGGGGGGACTGTATCCCATGGGAATTGGGGACTGTATCCAATGGGAATCAGGGGGACTGCATCCCATGGGAATTGGTGACTGTATCCCATGGGAATCAGGGGGACTATATCCCATGGGAATTGGTGACTGTATCCCATGGGAATCAGGGGGACTATATCCCATGGGAATCGGGGACTGTATCCCATGGGAATCGGGGACTGTATCCTATGGGAATCGGGGGGACTGTATCCCATGGAATCGGGGACTGTATCCTATGGGAATCGGGGGGACGGTATCCCATGGAATCGGGGACTGTATCCCATGGGAATCGGGGACTGTATCCTGTGGGAATTGGGGACTGTATCCCATGGGAATCGGGGAGTGTACTCTATAGGAATCGGGGACTGTATCCCATGGGAATCGGGGGGACTGTATCCTGTGGGAATGCAGACAGAAAGGCAGTAGAAATGTGTGTATTCCATTGTTGTTGAAAATGTGTCCATGGAATGATAGCCAGACCAACAACCATTGTCCTTTCTTAATTTCCCTGGGGAAGGTGATGGTGTCCTGCTACAGTGTTGTATTGGGACAGACATAGTGCAGTTAGGTTGGTCACCCAGTGACACTGCAAGAACGGTGATATATTTCCAAGGCATGATGGGGAGGAAAAAGATCCTCCGAGGTCTGGTGTTCCGATCTATCTGCTGCCTTTGTCTCTCTGGCTGGTTGAGAGCACAGATTTCGAAGGTACTGTGTATGGGGTTTTGGGGAGTTGCTGCGATATAACCTGGAGCTGATCCATGCTGCTGATATTGTCTATTAATGGTGCAGGGACTGAGTGCTGAAGGTGGTAGACAGAGTGTCAATCAAACATGCTGCTGTCTGTGGGATGGTGTTGAGCTTCTTGAGTGTTGTAGCTGTGATCTTCCTTCCCACTCCTGGGTTGTCAATGGTTGGGTAGGCTTTGAGGTATCAGGAAGTGAGTTACTCCTTTTTCTTACCCAGCCTTACACTCTCAATCCTCTCTCCAGGCACACACTTAATTGTTTCTCACCTCATTTGTATCAGTCACTTTCCTCTCCTTTCACAACTTAATTACCCCAGGGCTTCAAAAGAATTCCCAATTCCTGGCCTTCCCTTTTGCTCCCAAACTCCTCAGTTTTAATTCCTGCAACACAAGAGGGAACTTGCCCCAGTGATTTTCTCCATAAAATTGTCAAGCCTTCAGTTTACGATCACTATAAAATCTCTTTCAGCAACTGCAAGTTACATTTATATAGCATCTTTCAGATAAT
Organism: Chiloscyllium plagiosum; assembly: GCF_037043375.1. Taxonomy (NCBI): domain Eukaryota; kingdom Metazoa; phylum Chordata; class Chondrichthyes; order Orectolobiformes; family Hemiscylliidae; genus Chiloscyllium; species Chiloscyllium plagiosum. The sequence goes on from NW_028270180.1 coordinate 3,117,549, forward strand.
ACAACAGCCTGAGGTGTTTTACAAGAACATAATTCTGCCACAAAGCTAAGTAAAGAGATACTAGGGCAGATGACAACCAGCACAGTAAATAGGAATATTTCACACAGAGTCTTAAAGGAGGGGGAAAAGAGAGAGAGAAAGTCTGGAGAGGTTTAGGGAGGAACTTCCTTCTAGAACAATTGACTTGTGCATTGGTATGAGAAAAAGCTTCATAAATCAGGAGCAGATTTATAAGACAGGATCGGAGAATCCCAAAGGAGAGAGGTAACATGAAAGGCTAACCTTTGAACAACAAAGATTTTCAGAAGCTTGACTTACTGCTTTACATGAACATTTAGCACCGATGACAAGCAATGGGCTTAACACAGAGACATAGAAGAAAATGTGGAAGCCATCTGCATCTCATCAGTGCTACAGAATCGATAGCTGTAATTGCATGGTAATGACACCACATTAAAACAATAACCCCTTACATTGTCCTTTATGGATACCTCAGCCCTCACTTCCAGAATTTCTTATCTGATATCTGATTTACTGCCTGCCTCAAGTCAGCTCAATGTCTGAAACAGAAATAATTGCATCTCTATAGTGCCTTTCACAACCTCAGGGTGTCTAAGTGAAATCACGGTGGTAACTCAGGAAACATGCCAGTCATCTTGTATAGAGCAAGCTCCCACACGCAGGTCATAGATTCATAGAATTCCTGCAGCCCACACTGATCCTCCAAAGAACATCTCATCAAGATCCATTCCCCAACCCTATCCCTGTAAACGCTGCATTCCCCATGATTAATCTACCCAGCCTGTACATCCCTGGACATTACGGGCAAATTAGCATCACCAATCCACCCTGACCTGCACATCTTTGGATTGTGGGAGGAAACCAGAGCACCCGGAGGAAACCCACACAGACACGGGGAGAATGTGCAAACTCCACACAGACAGTCCCATGAAGGTGGAATCGAACCCAGGTCCCTGGTGCTGTGAGGCAGCGGTGATAACCACTGAGATACTGTGCCACTAAATTATGTGGACAGTGACTAGACAGTGTGGGCCAGGACATTAGCAAAATCCAAAAAAGAGTCAGACTGGACTCGAAATATTAATTCTTGTTTCTCTCTAAAGATGCAGCCAGACCTGCTGAGTTTCTTCAGCACGCTCTCTGCATTCATTTGAGCAAGAACTCCCTGCTTATCATTTACACTGTCAGCCACACGATCTTTTATTTCCATTCAGGGGGTCAGACACTGCCACGGAGTGATGCTTCACCCAAAAAATCCCCAACATCCAATGCAGCTGCACTCCATCAATACCTCACCGCTCCAATGCAGCTGCACTTCATCAACACCTCACCGCTCCAATGCAGTTGCACTCCATCAACACCTCACCGCTCCAATGCAGCTGCACTCTATCAATAACTCACCGCTCCAATGCAGCTGCACTTCATCAACACCTCACCGCTCCAATGCAGCTGCACTCCATCAACACCTCACCGCTCCAATGCAGCTGCACTTCATCAACACCTCACCACTCCAATGCAGCTGCACTCTATCAACACCTCACTGCTCCAATGCAGCTGCACTCTATCAACACCTCACTGCTCTAATGCAGCTGCACTCTATCAATACCTCACCGCTCCAATGCAGTTGCACTCCATCAACACCTCACTTCTCCAATGCAGCTGCACTCTATCAACATCTCACTGCTCCAATGCAGCTGCACTCTATCAATACCTCACTGCTCCAATGCAGCTGCACTCTATCAACACCTCACCGCTCCAATGCAGCTGCACTCCATCAACACCTCACCGCTCCAATGCAGCTGCACTCCATTAACACCTCACCACTCCAATGCAGCGGCACTCTATCAACACCTCACCACTCCAGTGCAGCTGCACTCTATCAACACCTCACCGCTCCAATGCAGCTGCACTCCATCAACACCTCACCGCTGCAACGCAGCGGGCACTCCATCAACACCTCACCGCTCCAATGCAGTGGCATTCCATCAACAACTCACCGCTCCAATGCAGCTGCACTCCATCAACACCTCACCGCTCCAATGCAGTGGCTTTCCATCAACACCTCACCATTCCAATGCAGCGGCACTCCATCAACACCTCACCGCTCCAATGCAGTGGCACTCCATCAACACCTCACCACTCTAATGCAGCTGCACTCCATCAACACCTCACCGCTCCAATGCAGCTGCACTTCATCAACACCTCACCACTCCAATGCAGCGGCATTCCATCAACACCTCACCACTCCAACGCAGCGGGCACTCCATCAACACCTCACCACTCCAATGCAGCGGCACTCCATCAACACCTCACCGCTCCAATGCAGCTGCACTCCATCAACACCTCACCGCTCCAATGCAGCGGCACTCCATCAACACCTCACCACTCCAATGCAGCGGCACCCCATCAGCACCTCACCGCTCCAATGCAGCCACACTCCATCAACACCTCACCGCTCCAATGCAGCTGCACTCTATCAACACCTCACCGCTCCAATGCAGCTGCACTTCATCAACACCTCACCGCTGCATTGCAGCTGCACTTCATCAACACCTCACCGCTCCAATGCAGCTGCACCCCATCAGCACCTCACCGCTCCAATGCAGCCACACTCCATCAACACCTCACCACTCCAAGGCAGCGGCACCCCATCAGCACCTCACCGCTCCAATGCAGCCACACTCCATCAACACCTCACCGCTCCAATGCAGCTGCACTCTATCAACACCTCACCGCTCCAATGCAGCTGCACTTCATCAACACCTCACCGCTGCAATGCAGCTGCACTTCATCAACACCTCACCGCTCCAATGCAGCTGCACTCCATCAACACCTCACTGCTCCAACGCAGCGGGCACTCCATCAACACCTCACCGCTCCAATGCAGTGGCATTCCATCAACACCTCACCGCTCCAATGCAGCTGCACTCCATCAACACCTCACCGCTCCAATGCAGTGGCATTCCATCAACACCTCACCACTCCAACGCAGCTGCACTCCATCAACACCTCACCGCTCCAATGCAGTGGCACTCCATCAACACCTCACCACTCTAATGCAGCTGCACTCCATCAACACCTCACCGCTCCAATGCAGTTGCACTTCATCAACACCTCACCACTCCAATGCAGCGGGCACTCCATCAACACCTCACCGCTCCAATGCAGTTGCACTTCATCAACACCTCACCGCTCCAACGCAGCGGGCACTCCATCAACACCTCACCGCTCCAATGCAGTGGCACTCCATCAACACCTCACCACTCTAATGCAGCTGCACTCCATCAACACCTCACCGCTCCAATGCAGTTGCACTTCATCAACACCTCACCACTCCAATGCAGCGGGCACTCCATCAACACCTCACCGCTCCAATGCAGTTGCACTTCATCAACACCTCACCACTCCAATGCAGCGGGCACTCCATCAACACCTCACCGCTCCAATGCAGTTGCACTTCATCAACACCTCACCGCTCCAACGCAGCGGGCACTCCATCAACACCTCACCACTCCAATGCAGCGGCACTCCATCAACACCTCACCGCTCCAACGCAGCGGGCACTCCATCAACACCTCACCGCTCCAATGCAGCTGCACTCCATCAACACCTCACCGCTCCAATGCAGCGGCACTCCATCAACACCTCACCGCTCCAATGCAGTGGCATTTCATTAACACCTCACCACTCCAATGCAGCTGCACTCCATCAACACCTCACCGCTCCAATGCACCCACACTCCATCAACACCTCACCGCTCCAATGCAGCGGCACCCCATCAGCACCTCACCGCTCCAATGCAGCCACACTCCATCAACACCTCACCACTCCAATGCAGTGGCACCCCATCAGCACCTCACCGCTCCAATGCAGCCACACTCCATCAACACCTCACCACTCCAATGCAGCGGCACCCCATCAGCACCTCACCGCTCCAATGCAGCCACACTCCATCAACACCTCACCGCTCCAATGCAGCTGCACTTCATCAACACCTCACCACTCCAATGCAGCTGCACGTCATCAACACCTCACCGCTCCAATGCAGCTGCACTTCATCAACACCTCACCGCTCCAATGCAGCTGCACTCTATCAATACCTCACCGCTCCAATGCAGCTGCACTTCATCAACACCTCACCGCTCCAATGCAGCTGCACTTCATCAACACCTCACCGCTCCAATGCAGCTGCACTTCATCAACACCTCACCGCTCCAATGCAGCTGCACTCTATCAACACCTCACTGCTCCAATGCAGCTGCACTCTATCAATACCTCACCGCTCCAATGCAGTTGCACTCCATCAACACCTCACTGCTCCAATGCAGCTGCACTCTATCAACACCTCACTGCTCCAATGCAGCTGCACTCTATCAATACCTCACCGCTCCAATGCAGTTGCACTCCATCAACACCTCACTGCTCCAATGCAGCTGCACTCTATCAACACCTCACCGCTCCAATGCAGTTGCACTCCATCAACACCTCACTGCTCCAATGCAGCTGCACTCTATCAATACCTCACTGCTCCAATGCAGCTGCACTCTATCAACACCTCACCGCTCCAATGCAGCTGCACTCCATCAACACCTCACCGCTCCAATGCAGCTGCACTCCATCAACACCTCACCGCTCCAATGCAGCTGCACTCCATCAACACCTCACCGCTCCAATGCAGCTGCACTTCATCAACACCTCACCACTCCAATGCAGCTGCACTCTATCAACACCTCACTGCTCCAATGCAGCTGCACTCCATCAACACCTCACTGCTCCAATGCAGCTGCACTCTATCAACACCTCACCGCTCCAATGCAGCTGCACTCTATCAACACCTCACTGCTCTAATGCAGCTGCACTCTATCAATACCTCACCGCTTCAATGCAGTTGCACTCCATCAACACCTCACTGCTCCAATGCAGCTGCACTTCATCAACACCTCACCGCTCCAATGCAGCTGCACTCTATCAACACCTCACCGCTCCAATGCAGCTGCACTCTATCAACACCTCACTGCTCCAATGCAGCTGCACTCTATCAACACCTCACTGCTCCAATGCAGCTGCACTCTATCAACACCTCACTGCTCTAATGCAGCTGCACTCTATCAATACCTCACCGCTCCAATGCAGTTGCACTCCATCAACACCTCACTGCTCCAATGCAGCTGCACTCTATCAACACCTCACTGCTCCAATGCAGCTGCACTCTATGAATACCTCACTGCTCCAATGCAGCTGCACTCTATCAACACCTCACCGCTCCAATGCAGCTGCACTCCATCAACACCTCACCGCTCCAATGCAGCTGCACTCCATCAACACCTCACCACTCCAATGCAGCGGCACTCTATCAACACCTCACCACTCCAGTGCAGCTGCACTCTATCAATACCTCACTGCTCCAATGCAGCTGCACTCTATCAACACCTCACCGCTCCAATGCAGCTGCACTCCATCAACACCTCACCGCTCCAATGCAGCTGCACTTCATCAACACCTCACCGCTCCAATGCAGCTGCACTCTATCAACACCTCACCACTCCAGTGCAGCTGCACTCTATCAACACCTCACTGCTCTAATGCAGCTGCACTCTATCAATACCTCACCGCTCCAATGCAGTTGCACTCCATCAACACCTCACCACTCCAATGCAGCGGCACTCTATCAACACCTCACCACTCCAGTGCAGCTGCACTCTATCAACACCTCACCACTCCAATGCAGCGGCACTCTATCAACACCTCACCACTCCAGTGCAGCTGCACTCCATCAACACCTCACCGCTCCAATGCAGCTGCACTCCATCAACACCTCACCACTCCAATGCAGCGGCACTCTGTCAACACCTCACCACTCCAGTGCAGCTGCACTCTATCAACACCTCACCACTCCAATGCAGCTGCACTCCATCAACACCTCACCGCTCCAACGCAGCGGGCACTCCATCAACACCTCACCGCTCCAATGCAGTGGCATTCCATCAACACCTCACCGCTCCAATGCAGCGGCACTCCATCAACACCTCACCGCTCCAATGCAGCTGCACTCTATCAACACCTCACCACTCCAATGCAGCTGCACTCCATCAACACCTCACCGCTCCAAAGCAGCGGGCACTCCATCAACACCTCACCGCTCCAATGCAGCGGCACTCCATCAACACCTCACCGCTCCAATGCAGTGGCATTCCATCAACACCTCACCACTCCAATGCAGCGGCACTCCATCAACACCTCACCACTCCAATGCAGCGGCACTCCATCAACACCTCACCACTCCAATGCAGCGGCACTCCATCAACACCTCACCACTCCAATGCAGCGGCACTCCATCAACACCTCACCGCTCCAATGCAGTGGCACTCCATCAACACCTCACTGCTCTAATGCAGCTGCACTCCATCAACACCTCACCACTCCAATGCAGCGGCACTCCATCAACACCTCACCGCTCTAATGCAGCTGCACTCCATCAACACCTCACTGCTCCAATGCAGCTGCACTTCATCAACACCTCACCACTCCAATGCAGCGGCACTCCATCAACACCTCACCGCTCCAACGCAGCGGGCACTCCATCAACACCTCACCGCTCCAATGCAGCGGCACTCCATCAACACATCACCACTCCAATGCAGTGGCACTCCATCAACACCTCACCGCTCCAATGCAGCTGCACTCCATCAACACCTCACCGCTCCAATGCAGCGGCACTCCATCAACACCTCACCGCTCCAATGCAGTGGCATTTCATTAACACCTCACCACTCCAATGCAGCTGCACTCCATCAACACCTCACCGCTCCAATGCACCCACACTCCATCAACACCTCACCGCTCCAATGCAGCGGCACCCCATCAGCATCTCACCGCTCCAATGCAGCCACACTCCATCAACACCTCACCACTTCAATGCAGCGGCACCCCATCAGCACCTCACCGCTCCAATGCAGCCACACTCCATCAACACCTCACCGCTCCAATGCAGCGGCACCCCATCAGCACCTCACCACTACAACCACGTTTTTCAGGAGTGCGGTTTGAACCCACAAACCGTGTGACTCACGGGCAAGCTGGGAGTCACTGAGCTACAGTTGACACCACTCTGAGGCTGGGCAAGTAAAAACACAAAGACAAATGGGTCGGGTCAACGCTTGGTCTGAGTTAGCTTAACCAGCCAGGTAGTTCGACTCACTGATTAGAGTGAATGACCCTGGGGGTGATCGGGGGGGGGCGGGTTAGGGGGTATGGGCAATTTCAGCTGGATGACCCTGTCAGGACCTGCAGAGTGAGCGAGGGTGGTATCGATTCCTTCCATGGTCAGACAGCTGACTGACATTCACTGGCCAAGACAGGCCTTGGAGAATACCACATCTTTGAAACGATATTCTCGGTAGCGAAAGGTGCAGGGAGCGAACAGGAGAAAGGAGTCAGAAACTGGGTCAATACTTATCCTCAAACAGCAAAACAGAAACAGCTGATCTGATCATTATCTATTCTGTGGGATCCTGCTGTGTACAAATTACCTGCCACTTTTCCTCATTTGCTGCAGTGACCTCACTTCAGAAAAGGATCCCATTGGCTGTGATGCACTTGGAGCCAGGGATGGGTCTGAGGAGATCTCTGTAAATGGCAGTGTTTTTGTTCAGCTTCTGCTCTCACTCCTAGCACTCTCCACCACAAGCTGCAGCCTGAGGACAAACTTTTCATTTCCTTTTTCTAAATTTCCTTACAGTAACACATGGCCATGGGCATATAAATTAATCCCGTCCATGGATAATAATGATGTAAAAATGCCTGTGCAGGATTCAGCCTGTAAATACATTTCTGTCTAACCATTTGTGGTCATGTATATTACCATCCACTTAATATACAGTGTGAGAGCAATATATCCATTTATTCATTACTTTATAATTACTGTGATCAGAAAACCTTGAATCAGAATGAAATACATGTTCAAATAGATATTGGCTATAAATTGTAGCTGTAATTACAAATGTAGGAATGCATGATTATCACACAACACCAGGTTGTAGTCCAACAGGTTTATTTGGAAGCACTAGCTTTCGGAGCACTGCTCTTTCATCAGGTAACCATCAGGTAAGGAGCAGCGCTCCAAAAACTAGTGCTTCCAAATAAACCTGTTGGACTATAACCTGGTGTTGTGTGATTTTTAACTTTGTACACCCCAGTCCAATACTGGCATCTCCAAATTATTGATGATCATGTTTTATTGAGAGTGGAAATGGAGACTAATAGTCTTAAAGAACTTTCTGAATTGTCTTTTAATCTGCCAAAACCACAGTCCTCCTGCCTCATACACTCTTCCCCCTCCCTCTACCCTCATCATCCTGCCATCTCCTGCTCTATGGATCAGAAATTCCCGTTTGAGGGCACAGTGAGAGCTGCGAGGCAGTGCCCAGTGAAGGCAGGGCAATGTTGGCCCAGAGCTGGTGCTGCAGCAGCCCTTAGGACATGTGCAATACCTCCCCAGAGGCTGCTATCCTGTCACCAAGTCACCCTTTATTTACGTGTGGACAGTGTATGGACTGACCAGCCAGCTCAGAGCGAGTCCCTAAAGTGAGGAGAATCTCTGACAATCCTCTTTATATCTGTCAGCCAGGGCTCCTTGAATAGATCATCCTGTGACTGTATTGTTATTGACATAAAAACAGAAATTGCTGGAAAAGCTCAGCAGGTCTGACAGCATCTGTGGAGAGAAATCAGAGTTAAGGTTTCGGGTCCGGTGACTCTTCCTCAGAACTCAGTGGCTGGACTCAAAACATTAATTCTGTTTTCTTCTCATAGATGCTGCCAGAGTTGCTGAGTTTCTCCAGCAATTTCTGCTTTTGTTTCAGATTTCCAGCATTCGCACTTCTTTGTTTTATTTTACAATTTGTTATAGATTCACACTGAATGCTGCTGTACATGGTAAAGCTGTCATAGCCGGCTGTGATTAGACCGCTATGTTAGTAAGGAAACAATCTTGTGAGATGTCACAGAGCTGTGGGAGAAATGGACAGTGTGGGCGGGGTTAGAACACTCCAGAAGGAACTCGTGGAAGAAGGCGAGCAGACTATAACATGGAGGCAAACACACAAAGACCTTCGATTCTTCCTTGCCTAATGTAACTGTGTGACCAGAGCCTGCTATTTACAGGATTATAACGCAGTACAGCCTTTGGTGTGAATCTATAATAAATTGTAAACTTAAACAAAGAATTGTGGATGCTGGAAACCTGAAACAAAAACAAAAAATGCTTGAGAAATGCAGCAGGTCTGGCAGCAACTGTGGAGAGAGAAGCAGAGTTCATGTTTCGAGTCCAGAGACTGAGTCCTGATGACGAGTCACCAAACTCAAAACATTAACTCTGCATTAACACAGCCGTTGGGGGATGTGCTGAATTTCGCCAGCAGATTCTGTTCTGGTCTCTAATAAATAGTTTTACTTTGACATCTGCGTCTGAAGACATTCTTTGACTTTGCCAGTTTGTAAAGAAGCTAACCTCATCATGTAGCCTCAGGTCACATGATAAAGGAATGTCTACCAGCCACCTTGTTGGACAAATCAATTCAAAGGCCTCTTGTATGATGCACAGTTCATTGTTGCTGCCCAGGGAGCAAGCAGCTTTCAATCTCCTCAATATTTAGTAAGGGTATACCTTCGCCTTCCTCTTTGCTTCAACCATTGGACAGTAAATCTTCCCCAGGGATGGGAATGTCAACTACCGTCATGATGTTGACTTTGTCCATGAAAGATGCTCTTTAACCCCCTACTCCTAACCAAAGGGATGCTTCCAAATCACTGCTGTTTTGATTTCCATCCATTTAATTCAAATCTCTGTGGGGACCTTGAAACAGTACAGTCTGGTAAAGCTGCACAATCAATCCTTTGGCTTGTAGCTTCTTCCAATGAGGCAGCAAGCAGGGCACTGTATTCACTGTCTATAAACTACCCAGAGTCTCCCATCCGATTGGCAGAGGGCAATGTTGGGAGAATAGTTGACATCATTGTGCTGCTATGCCATAGTCAAATAATCCACTGACAATGGCTCTCACAGCTCACCAGTGAAGAACAAGTTTGGGGGAGAGTCAGTGGTTACTGATGTGGATAACAGTAAGGATTGGTGCATGGAGGGATGGAGTATGTGGGAAGGGTATTGAGTGCTCCAGGGGATAACCAGGTTATGACACAAGTGGAAAGCCTCCATACACCCTTCCCTTGACCATGAGCGAAGATAAGGACTGACCCAATAGCAAACATATTGCCAGGCACCAGCATCCTTGACCAGGCCAACATCCCCAGCATCGAGGCACTGACCCCCACCCCCTCAATCGGCTGTGATGGGCTGGGCACATCGTCTACATGACTGATACAAGACTCCCGAGCAGGTGCTCTCCTCCCAGCTCCAAAACAGCAGGCCAGCCCCAGGTGGGACAGAGGAAAGGCCTCAGGGATACCCTCAAGGCCTGACTGGGGAAGTGCAGCATTCCCACAGACACCTGGGAATCACTGGGCTAAGACTGTCCAAAATGGGGGAGGAGCATCCGGGAGGCTGTCGAGCACCTTGAGACTTACCTGTTGGCAAAATGGAATCCGGGGGAAACAGTATAAGGAGCGCGCTGCCACAACACCCAACCCCTTCCCATGACCCCCACCTACCCCCATGTGTAACAGAGCCCGCGGTAGCTACATCGGTCTGTACAAACACCTACAGACTCACCCTGAGAGTGGGAGAGAGTCTTGAGGGACCGCTGATGATGATGATGTCGATAGAACATTACATTATCTTATGTCAGCTATCTTCCACCTCAATCACCAACACCTCGACAGGTTAGGGAAGGTCAAAGAGAATTTCTTACAGAATGTCACATCACCCAAAGGTCTTACAGCAAGCCTGACCACAAATAAATCTGTGTCTGGGGAATGAGCTGCTTTTAAACTTCACCCTACAATTAAATGTCTGCTTTCATTCTTCACCACCTGCTGAATATTTATCACAACAGCAGGGTTCCCCGATGTGAAATGTGTCATCTGGACCTCATCAGATTTCTGCAGTGAGTTGGCACTTGCTGCTGAGAGATGGTATTCAGAGCAGCACACCCTCCACACACTGACTGTACTGCCCATTACCCACTGAGGAGCGTCACTACAAATGCACACTCACCACCATCCAGACATCAAACCTTCTGTAACATTCCACAATCCCAGTAAGGTCTGTCAATATTTCATGGTCTGAATCTTGATTGATCATTCCCGGCTTCACCTCAGAATTCAAACAAAGTTGTTTGCAAAGTTTGGCACGAAGAGAGTGATGTTCTGAAACTTTCCACCCTGGTCAGTGGTTACAATGAACCCAGGTAAAATGTAAGCTCAGATTTTCAGAGAAAGTTCTTAAATTTTCCAGGAGATAAATTAGGCACCAAATTGGGAAAACAAGGAGATTCACTCCGTTCCTCTGCTCCGTGCGGCTGAACAGGATTGATAATGTTCAGGCATCATTCAGCTAGGACTATTCCCCACGAAGAAAGAGGGAGCTTTACTCTGCATCTAACCCCATGCTGTGCCTGTACTGGGAGTGTTTGATGGGGACAGTGTAGAGGGAGCTTTACTCTGTATCTAACCCCGTGCTGTCCCTGTCCCTGGGAGTGTTTGATGGGGGTAAGTGTAGAGGGAACTTTACTCTGTATCTAACCCCGTGCTGTCCCTGTCCCTGGGAGTGTTTGATGGGGGACAGTGTAGAGGGATCTTTACTCTGTATCTAACCCTGTGCTGTCCCTGTCCTGGGAGTGTTTGATGGGGGACAGTGTAGAGGGAACTTTACTCTGTATCTGACCCCGTGCTGTCCCTGTCCTGGGAGTGTTTGATGGGGACAGTGTAGAGGGAACTTTACTCTGTATCTAACCCTGTGCTGTCCCTGTCCGTGGGAGTGTTTGATGGGGGAAAGTGTAGAGGGAACTTTACTCTGTATCTAACCCCGTGCTGTCCCTGTCCTGGGAGTATTTGATGGGGGACAGTGCAGAGGGAGCTTTACTCTGTATCTAACCCCATGCTGTCTCTGTCCTGGGAGTGTTTGATGGGGACAGTGTAGAGGGAACTTTACTCTGCATCTAACCCTGTGCTGTCCCTGTCCTGGGAGTGTTTGATGGGGGACAGTGTAGAGGGAACTTTACTCTGTATCTAACCCCGTGCTGTCCCTGTCCTGGGAGTGTTTGATGGGGACAGTGTAGAGGGAACTTTACTCTGTATCTAACCCTGTGCTGTCCCTGTCCTGGGAGTGTTTGATGGGGGACAGTGGAGAGGGAACTTAACTCTGTATCTAACCCCATGCTGTCCCTGTCCTGGGAGTGTTTGATGGGGGACAGTGCAGAGGGAGCTTTACTCTGTATCTAACCCCATGCTGTCTCTGTCCTGGGAGTGTTTGATGGGGACAGTGTAGAGGGAACTTTACTCTGCATCTAACCCTGTGCTGTCCCTGTCCTGGGAGTGTTTGATGGGGGAAAGTGTAGAGGGAACTTTACTCTGTATCTAACCCCGTGCTGTCCCTGTCCTGGGAGTGTTTGATGGGGACAGTGTAGAGGGATCTTTACTCTGTATCTAACCCCATGCTGTCTCTGTCCTGGGAGTGTTTGATGGGGACAGTGTAGAGGGAACTTTACTCTGCATCTAACCCTGTGCTGTCCCTGTCCTGGGAGTGTTTGATGGGGAACAGTGTAGAGGGAACTTTACTCTGTATCTAACCCCGTGCTGTCCCTGTCCTGGGAGTGTTTGATGGGGACAGTGTAGAGGGAACTTTACTCTGTATCTAACCCCGTGCTGTCCCTGTCCTGGGAGTGTTTGATGGGGGTACAGTGCAGAGGGAGCTTTACTCTGTATCTAACCCTGTGCTGTCCCTGTCCTGGGAGTGTTTGATGGGGACAGTGTAGAGGGAACTTTACTCTGTATCTAACCCTGTGCTGTCCCTGTCCTGGGAGTGTTTGATGGGGACAGTGTAGAGGGAACTTTTCTCTGTATCTAACCCCGTGCTGTCCCTGTCCTGGGAGTGTTTGATGGGGGTACAGTGCAGAGGGAGCTTTACTCTGTATCTGACCCTGTGCTGTCCCTGTCCTGGGAGTGTTTGATGGGGACAGTGTAGAGGGAGCTTTACTCTGTATCTAGCCCCGTGCTGTCCCTGTCCTGGGGGTGAGTAAACAGAGGGTAGAGTGCCAGTCATATTTTGACATTTAACAGTTGTAGACTCCAGCTCAGTGGGTACATATGAAGATCACACAACACATCTTCGGGCAGCTTATTTACCTCCTCATTGATAGCTGCAGCTGTGGGATCCATCAAGGCTTTGGCACACAAGTGGTGAAAATGTGAAATGTATCAGCGATAGTCAAATGGAATCTGAAAAGACAGACTCATGAATCATTGCAAGTAGCAACAACGCTAGAACTGTGCCAACAACTTACTTGGGCTCATTACCAAAGGAATAGAATATAAAATTAGGAAAGTAAGTTCTATTTATATAAATTTGAATCTTGGTTTGGCTTCCTTAGTGCAGATCCATTTTCATACTCTTCAAAGGATCTCAAATCACAGGAGAAATGTGATAAAGATTAACAAGGGTCTTACTACAGGATCAATGAACAAGAGTAGGTCACTCAGTCCTTCCAGCCTGCTCCCCTGTCAATATGTTCATGGCTGATTGGAGTTTGACCCCAGCTCTGCCCCCCTGTGTATCTCCTGTTAATCCTTCATCCCCTCAGTCATCAAGAAGCTACCTCCATCTGCCTTTGAGATGTTGAAAGATTCTGCACCCACTGCCTTTTGAAGAAGGGAATTCCCGAAAGTCCCAGTCCACAACCCAGCGCTCCACCCACACCATCCTTTCTCCATGTTTGAGTGCCAAGGGAAGGTGCTACTCCGGAGTAATCCCGAGCCCATCCCCATGCTGACCTGCACATTGCAAACTCCTCTCCTTATCCCACAGTCTGAGCAAAGTGAGTGGACATTTCAGCTCTCTAACACCGAGGACCAGAATAAGACAACTCGAGCCCTGCCCACGTCAGCTTGTTCTGCACGCTTCTGTCTTTTCATCGTGTCGCCCTATTTTGCATTCATCTCCCTTCCCAATGATCAGGAATCATTCCCAAAAAGATGATGAGCACCCGTTAGTTTATATTCTCTCTCCCTGCTCTTATGACCAAAGCGTATGACCTCATCAGATTGGAGTTAATCACCAGCACAGGAGGAGCACAGAGTTGGTCAGTCTATGACAGGGACAGCGCCGAGCGAGCTCAGGGACAGATTTAGAGCATAAGGCTCAGAATTTAAAACTGCAGGAGTGAGTGGAGCAGGGGCTAATGTAGGGACAGAGTGGAAGGTGATTGGATGAGGCAGATGTTGGTGTGATAGGGACTGGGGGCTCTGATTACTGCTGAGGACAGTATTAGATTGGTCAAGACCAGAGGTGTCCAGAGGATGGGGATTTCAGCAGTACAGCTGAGACAGATACAGAATTGGGCAAACAGAAGCTATATAAAATCCATCCCGAGGATTGGTCACCGGTGCTGAAACGTTAACTCCAAATTCTCTCCACAGACACTGCCAGACCTGCTGAGCTTTTCCAGCAACATCTGTTTTTGAAACAAAAATTATAACTGAACGGGAACTCATGATGCAGTTACTGTAATCAAATTCAAACTGGTATATTATCCATCCGGATCAATCACAGCATGTTTGTCCTTGATATATTTTTTGTTCCATGTTCCATGTTTGATGAAAACAAGGAAACCACCTCAGTCGAGTTCACCCCAGTCCCAGCATCTGCACTAGGAGCTGGATCAGGCCATTCAGCCCCTCCAGCTTGCTACCCTGTTCCATTCGATCCCAGCCAATCTGATTCGGCTTCAAATTTTACATTCCCATCTGCTCCTGATCAGCCTTCTCTCCTTGCCTCACATAAATCTGAACAAAAACAGAAATTGCTGGAGAAACTCAGCAGGCCCGGCAGCAAGTGGGGAGAGAGAGAGAGAGAGAGACGGAGTTAATGTTTTGGATTCAGTGACCCTTCTTCAGAACAAAACTTGAGGTAAATCAATTTTCCACAGTCCTCCAAAATGTAAGTCCCCCAAACAATTTATACATGAAGTATCTTTGTAAAGGCAGAAATGTAGAGTTAGGACCAGAAGTAGACCATCTGACCCTTCCACCCTGCACCACCATTTCCCTCGATCCTCTTTAAGCACAAGAATGATACCTAGGTGAAAGTGAGGACTGCAGATACTGGAGATCAGAGTCGAGAGTGTCATGCTGGAAAAGCACAGCAGGTCAGGGAGCATGAAATTCCTGATGAAGGGTTTTGCCTGAAACGTCGACTCTCCTGCTCCTCGGAGGCTGCCTGACCTGCTGTGCTTTTCCAGCAACACACTCTCAACAACACCAATATCTACCTCCTGCTTGAAAATGCACAGTGTTTTGTCTTCAGTCACTTTCTGTGGGAGTGAATTCCTCAGGCTCACCTCTCTCTGGGTGAAGACATTTCTCTACACCTCCATCTGAAAAGGTTTATCCCTTTTCCTGAAACGGTGACCCCTGGTCCTGGCTTCTCTCACCACCAAGAACATCCATCCTGTATCTAGTCTGTCCAGTCCTGTTTGAATTTTATAGGGTTCTATAAGATTCCTCCCTCATTCTTCCAAGCTCCAGTGAATACAATCCTAACTGACACAATCTCTCCTCATACGTCAGTCCTGCCATCCCAGGAATTAATCTGGGAAGCATTCTCTGCATCCTCTCTCTATCAGGAATATCCTTCCTCAGATAAGAGGACCAGATCGACACACAATACACCAGGTGTGGTCTCACCAAGGCCCTGTATAATTGCAGCAAGACATCCGTGTTCCTGTACTCGAACCCTCTCACCGTGAAGACCAACATACACTTTACCTCCTTCACTGCCTGCTGCACCTGCACACTTACCATTCATGACCAGTGTACATGAACACCCAGGTGTTGTTAGAAGTTCTCTTCCTTCAGTTTACAGCCAATGTCTGAGTCACAGAAACACAACTTCCTCACTTTGATGTTCAGTTCCTCTCATAATGAAGGCAATAAACAGATAGGGCCTTTACACTTCGAGTGAGAAAATTCCCTCCAATCATTCATTTCTTAGAAGACTTTTGTTTATTAATGATAAAAGTACTTGGGATAGAGGAAGAGGTGATTTGCCTGAGTTGGGTGATTTAAGGCCGGAGACCATGTGATCAGATCTCCATGAGGAATGCACTCATCTGATCATCCAAGAGTTAACCTAAGACTGATCGACAGTAGGATTTCACAGACTGTGTTACAATCACTGGCTAGCGTTGTAATCACTGGAGAGATCATAGCTGCACTGCAAAAGCCTCATTTAGGCTTCAGAAGTGGGGCTAATGATACACCTTGCATGTACTCTCAATGGTAAACTCTTTCAGACAGCAACGCTTAATGAGGGCTAAGTGCAATAGAACACATTGTCAAATATTTTCCAGCCTTTTTACGGAAAATTCCCCAAAGTCATGCTACACTAGTCGTTACTGAGTGTGAGATAACAGTCCTTGAAGCTTAAATTGCCCTCTTTTTAAATTGAGGCATTTTATTTTTAAATTTAAACTCAATTTTCTTCATTTTGGCATTGTTTCAGTGAGTTCCCATTTCAGCACAGAGAGTTGCAGGAAGATTTGAGCTCCCTCACTCTAATAGGATCACTGTTTATTCAAGGTAAGTATTAAGTTTGATTTTTCAAATAGGTAAAATCAGCAGTATATGTAACAAAATAATATAAGTTTCAGTTTGCCGACTGTGGATGAGTTGTCACTCCTGGATGAAAATGCTGTCAGCATGATAATGGAATGCTGCATTAATATTGTGTCAAACATTTAAGATTCTTCAAGAACAAGAAACCCATTCGAAATGAGAACAAGAAAGAAACGTTCTGAGTTGAATGTATATCGACTCACACGACCGCCCACACAGATTTGATTACAGATGTTCAATAATCCTATCATTTCAGCAGCGTGAAAACTGCTGAGCTTCCACAAGACCCCACATTAATGTGAAGAAAATCACTTTGTGCTCCTTGATCTTCTATTTCGAGTAGAGAAAGTTAGAGAAGGTAAACAGGTGTTTATAACAGTGAGGGGTTATGATAGAGGCCAGCAGCTCTCTTGAACATTAGCGCCACCAGCAAGTGACGGCTGCTTCAGGTACTGCATCTGCAAGAGACCTTGGATTGAACCGGATCCCTGGCCTCACATGGAAGAAGGGCAGTGGGAGGGGCCTTATGAGGACTGGGGTTAGCAGGTCATACTTCCCAGAGCCCTTGATCAGACACTGAGTACCTTTGTATGATGGATCCTGCAACCTTCCTCATCCCCATGGAGCTTTCAGGAGGTGAGAAAGGAGCAGGGCCCCTGTCCTATACCCTCCCTCCTGATTAACAGCCCTCATCACCAAAACCAGCACGGGGGAGGACACAAGGCTCTGCCTCATTATTTCATTCAAGGTCTTTACCCTCTGACGTACACAAGGTGACCTGGACTGGCTCCACAGTTGGGAGATTGTTAACTTGATGCTACACCAGAGACCCCTGCAGGAAGCAAATCCAAAACTTGGGATCGTCTACTGGGAGGCTGAGGGTTTCCTCATGACAAAATGTTTCTGTCAGATGTAAAACAGTGGAGACAGCTGTTTTTTTACATTGAGTGCAAACTTCCAAGGAAACCGCAGCAGTGACAGGGGGTGACCAGTGAATGGTCATGTCATTGCCATTAACAGTGTTATTGACGTGTACAGGCCAGGCCAGGCCAAAGGACTCAGCAGCTTCTTTCAAGGTTGCGCTGTTCCACATATATCAGCCAATCACAGTCACCTCTTCACACACTCAAACTCACCCTCATGCTCCTTCACTATCAACTGTAGACGGATGTAATCACTTCGTCAGCAGACCTGTGTTCACCCTGTTACAGGCTGTCCGCTGACTCTGGGATTTCACTCCAGCTCAGGGTCAATTAAAGTCTTTCTTGCTTGAGACGATGTTCTTTCCCAAAGGACAGGCCAGCTAACAATTACAGAGAGGGCTTAGTGACAGGTGCTGTTGCCTGACACAACATCTTCAGACAAGAATCTTACAGAGGGTTTGAGCTGGTAAAGTAGGAGGGAAAATATCAGTTAGTGCCTAATTTGCCAATTTCATGTCATGATATTGTGGCAGCACTCTCAATGATTTTACAGCTGTGCTGTTAATGCTGTGAAGGCTAGTGGATGTTGTTTTGTAATCAAAACCTTAACCGATGCACTAAGAAAAACTATTTCTGACAACTGGTGTTTAAGATGCACTAACTCGCTGTGAATTGTGTGTCTCACACACGCAACTGTATGTAAACTATACGTATTGTGTAACCATTGCCTGGGCATGTCCTTCCAGCTTAATGAGTGAATATAACATGCAGCTTAGAGTGAGCTACAGACATCAAAGTCTATTAGTTGTGCTCCATAGTAGGTGCAACAGAGACCTGGTAAATTGGTCTCAGTGCTGTTAGGTGTGATGGAAAATTGCAGAGAATTGCACGTCATGTAACCCTTACAGAAAGGATTGAATATGTGTGTATGGGAATGTTTGTGCACGTGTGCACATGCAGGTGTGTGAGTGTGTATGTGTGCTTGCATTTGTGTGTGTGTATATGAATGTTTGTGTGTATACGTGCATGTGTGTGTATGTATGCTTGCATATGTTTATGCACGTGTGTTATGCATGCTTGCGAGTGTGTATGCATCTGTGTGTGTCTGCGTGTTTGCGAGTGTGTATGCGTGCATGTGTATGCATGCTTGCTGGGCCAACATGACACCTATTGTTAAAGTTCCCTTGAGAATGTAACTTGAAGGAAGCTCTGGGATTTACATATGAAAGAACTGAAACCAACATGGTTAAAAATCAGAGCTGAAAATGTGTTGCTGGAAAAGCTCAGCAGGTCAGGCAGCATCCAAGGAGCAGGAGAATCGACGTTTCGGGCATGAGCCCTTCTTCACATTTTCAGCTCTGATTCTCCTGTTCCTTGGATGCTGCCTGACCTGCTGCGCTTTTCTAACAACACATTTTCAGCTCTGATCTCCAGCATCTGCAGTCCTCACTTTCTCCTGGTTAAAAATTACACAACGCCAGGTTATAGTCCAACAGGTTTAATTGGAAGCACACTAGTTTTCGGAGCGTCGCTCCTTCATCAGCGTCGCTCGGAAAGCTAGTGTGCTTCCAATTAAACCTGTTGGACTATAACCTGGTGCTGTGTGATTTTTAACTTTGTACACCCCAGTCCAACACCGGCATCTCCAAATCATGGAAACCAACATTCTAAAAGCCGAGAGGCCTAGGGTCTTTTTCAATATATAATTTCAGTTACATCACACTGTAAACTTTTGCTATAAATTATGTGTCTAATTCTCCACAACCACCTGATGAAGGAGCAGCACTCCGAAAGCTAGTGTTTCCAATTAAACCTGTTGGACTATAACCTGGTGTTGTGTGATTTTTAATGTTGAAAAAAAATTGCAGATGTGGAGTTGAACTGGAGAAAGCACCCAGTCTATCAGAGGCATATAGTCAATCCATGATGATCCCCTTCATACCAACATCCTGCAGCAGCAATGGTGATAGTATAACAACAGCAAAAAGGAACTTTTTTAAAAAGAATTTGAGATCAAAGAGTTTCATTTAGGAATTAGGAATTAGCAATCATACACTGCAAGGAAACAAAGGCTGTGTTACTGAAGCCTCACGAAATCGCGACTGAATTCCAGGACCTCATTACCAGAGTGTCATCCATTATCAGCCGGGATTTCAAGGCAATGTTATTTCTCTGACTCAATGAAAGCTGCAAGCTGAAAACTCCAAACTCATTCCATAAGATCAAGACTCCACAAAGGAAACCTCCGACACCAGGGTCAGGCACCCCCCACGGTTTGTTCAATGTCTGTGTGGGTTGTAACGGGCCTTGTTTATGGGATGTCAGTACTGTTCAGAATGCGATTTATAACCTGTCTCAAATTGCCCTTGAGAAGGTGAATTGGCCATACTAAATTGCCCGTAGTGTTAGGTAAGGGGTAAATGTAGGGGTATGGGTGGGTTTCGCTTCGGCGGGTCGGTGTGGACTTGTTGGGCCGAAGGGCCTGTTTCCACACTGTAATCTAATCTAATCTAATCTAAGACCACTGTGAGGGCCCTTCGTAAACAGCTGCAGTCCAGAGAGCCCTGGCAGGGATTGATTCCAGTCACAGTCTGAAACAGAGCGGGGACAGATGAAAATGGCATTAGCTCACAAAACCTTCATTGTCCTGCTGCAGGGAGGTTCGAATCAGGGGTTACAGATTAAGGAAAAGGGGGAAGCTTTTTCAGGTTGAGATGAGAAGACAGACTCGGGGCATATTTTTAAGGTGAGAGGAGAGAGATTTAAAAAAGATATAGGGAAAATCTTTTACACGAGGGTGGTTTGTGTGTGGAATGAGCTGCCTGAGGGAGTGGTGGATGTGGGCACAGTTACAACATTTAAAAGACATGTGGATAAGGGTACGAAAGGCTTGGAGGGATATGGGCCAGGAGCAGGCAAGTCAGACTTGTCTAGTTTGGGATTGTGGTTGGCACCGACTGGTTGGACTGGCGGGTCTGTTTTCATGCTGTGTGACTGGATAGTTCTAAATGTCTCTATGAATGTATTTACACATTTGTCTGGGTTTTTACCCTAGCCTATCATTGGGTTTGGAGGCTGGTAAAATGTAGTGGGTCATCTTCCCACCAATTTCCCAAACACTCCCTCACTCCCACAACCCCCTTCCCCGTGTTCCCCACCCACTGCTGGCCCCAATCATGGCCTACTTGCTACCATTGGCTCCATAGAGCTGCTCTCCCATCCTATTGGCCTGGCACCTCCCTAAACTGGGACGCCCTCTGGTGGGAGAGGTAGGAGTCTCACCTTAAAGCGATTTTTAAAAATTCATTCACGGGATATGAATCTTGGGGGCCAGGCCAGTATTAATTGCCCAATCTCAGCTGTCCCCCTCCCCCCACCCAGCCCACAGTCAGGAGCAGTTAATTGGGGAAGCAATGGCCTTATTGCTACACTGTTAATCCAGAGACCCAGGTAATGTTCTGGGGACCAGGGTTCAAATCCCACCACAGCAGATGGGGGAATTTGAACTCAGTAAAGTCTGGGATTAAGAGTCTAACAATGACCATGAATCCATTGTCAATTGTCGGAAAAGCCCATCTGGCTCACTGAGGATTTGGAGATGTCTGTGTTGGACTGGGGTGGACAAAGTTAAAAATCACACAACAACAGGATATAGTCCAACAGGTTTAATTGGAAGCACTAGCTTTCGGAGCGTCGCTCCTTCATCAGGTGGTTGTGGAGGACACTATTGCAAGACACAGAATTTATAGCAAAAGTTTACAGTGTGATGTAACTGAAATTATGCATTGAAAAATACCTTGATTGTTTGTTAAGTCTCTCACCTGTGAGAATGACCATGATAGTTTCACTTCTTTTATATGTAAATCACAAAACGTTTTGTTAAAAGTTGCATTCTCAGGTTAACTGTAACGATTGGTGTTAGCTAGACAATATGTTGAAGGTGTTAGCCCCCTGTGTTCTCTGTCTGCGTCATAATGTTTGGACTGATTCTAATCTAAAAAGTGAGATAACAGAGTTTTACATAAATTCATGCAGTTTTTGAACTCAGAGTTCTACATGAATGCATGCAGTTTTTGAGCAAAGTACAATGTAACTCTACAAGTACAAATTCACCCCACAAACGTATATGTGTATGTGTGCATGTGGGTATGTGTGTGTATGTGTGTGTGTGTCTCTCTCTCTCTGTCTGTCGGGGTAGGGGGGTTGTGAGTGTGAGAGAGAGTGTACATGTGTGTGTGAGTGTCGAGTCTTAAGTCTGTGAGGGGGTGCATGTGTGCGTGTGGGAGTGTGTTTGACTGTAGGAGTGTGTGTGCGTGTCTGGGGTGGGGGGTTGTGAGTGTTGTGAGAGAGAGTGTATATGTGTGTGTATGTGTAGAGTGTTCTAATTCTCTGAGAGGATGCATGTGTGAGTGTGGTAGTGTGTGTGTCTGTAAGGGTGTGTGTGTGTCAGTTTGCATGCCTGTGTATTCGTATGTCCGTGTGTATGTATGTCTGTCTAGGAAAGCCTGCATGTGTGTGTGTGTCTGTCTGTCTGTTTGGGGTGGGGGGTTGTGAGTGTTAGAGAGAGTATATATGTCACCCAAAGGTCCGAGGTCCAATGTCCCGGACCGTTGAAGTGTTCTCTGACTGGGAGGGAACCCTCCTGTCTGTTGATTGTTGTGCGGTGCCCATTCATCTGTTACCGTAGTCTCTGCTTGTTCTCGCCAATGTACCATGCCTCAGGGCATCCTTGCCTGCAGCGTATGAGATAGACAATATTGGCCGAGTCACATGAGTACCTGCCATGTACATGGTGGGTGGTGTCCCCATGTGTAATGGTGGTGTCTATGTCCACACTCTGACACGTCTTGCAGCGCCTACCATGACAGGGTTGTATGGAGTTGTCCTGAGAGCTGGGCAGCTTGCTATGAACAATGATCTGTTTGAGGTTTGGCGGATGAATGGGCACCGCACAACAATCAACAGACAGGAGTATTCCCTCCCAGTTGGGGAACACTTCAGTGGTCCAGGACATTCAGCCTCGGACCTTCGGGTGACCATCCTCCAAGGTGGACTTCGGGACAGGCAGCAGAGGAAAGTGGCTGAGCAGAGGCTGATAGCTAAGTTCGGTACCCATAGGGAGGGCCTCAACCGGGACCTTGGGTTCATGTCACATTACAGGTGATCACCATTGCACTACACACACACACAGACACTCCTACAAACACACACACACACATACATATACATATACGCTTGTGGGGTGAATTTGTACTTGTGGGGTGGCTGGGGGTTGGGGAAACAGCTGAGGTTGGGGGAAACAGAAGGGAGATGGCAGGGATGGGAGGATATGGTGACAGGGTTATGGGGAGGGGGAGCAGGATCCCCACCCAGCCCGTGTGTATTAACAGGAAATGGTTTCTACAACGCGTACAGCATTAACTTCCGTTGATTCGGTAAGTGTTAACAAACTGTCCCAATGTCAGTTCCATCAGCCCCTAATAGACTGATACAGCACAGGATACTCTGCACCCCTTCCCTGGTTCCTCATAGACCACAGTTTAAAAACATCCAATCAACTCTTTGGCATTGCGCACTCATTGAGAACATCATTGCCAAGTCCTCCTGCACTCATTTGTTAAGCTTTTTTATGTTCACATTCATGGATAAAGGATTATTTGGAGCACTCCACTGTGTCAAAGATGTAAACAGCAGCACTACATAAACATGTGAATTTCAGACAGACTACAAAAGGTTGTGCAGTCTAATCTAAATAGCTTTAGCATGCTGCTCATGAAATGCAGCTTACTTTGAGAGAGAGAAATCCGTGATTATCCTGAATTCTGGGAAGAGCTGGGGTATTTCCAACCCATGCAGATATTCCAGGAGATGGATTGTTGTTACTGGCAAACCTCATGCAACAATCAATGGCTGACCCTGTCCTGCTTTACTGAGACTGAAATCCTCATGATGTCACAGACACAGAGCGAGGTGTTACTGTCAATCTTCATTTACTCCTATTATGAAGCTGAGGGCCAGAAAATATTGTCAGTGCAATAAAGTTGCTGTAGTGTTACCAGATCATAGAGCTGTTCTCTCATTACAGAGAGATGACTGCTGATAGTTTAACCTGAGGTAAGGGCAAGGTTGTGAAGGACAGTCCTTGATGGCTGGTGTTGGAATTGAACCCACACTGTCTGTACCAGGGCTGACCTCACAAACCAGCCACCCAGCCAAGTCATTGCAAACATACAGCAGTACCCCTCATGTATGGAACTCACTGTCTGGTGTGATTGAGGTAAATGTTATGGCTGTATTTGAGATGTGGTGAGAGTGAATTGGAGGTTTGTGTTGAACATAAACACCAGCACCAACTAGCTGGGCTGAATGGCCTGGTGGTGGGTCGTAGACTATTAGTTCCATGCACTGATTGTCACAGTATTGACATCGCAGCCTGTACACATTCCCATCCTCTGTCAGGCCCACTCACAACTCCATCTGACCTCA